>NC_141046.1:12608925-12816425 GCF_041138505.1 Cibotium barometz
GGACTGATGGATCCGTAAATCGAGACTCAACTTTTGTTATTACGATAGATAAAGTAAATCCCGGACAGTAATTGTTCTATGGATAGGAATCAACGGCTGTGCCTCTTGAATGGGAAAAAAAGCGTTGATCCCAATGATCCAAGTGCAAGTTTCTTCCTTGATCTGATCAAGTATCTTGAAGATGCAATTGGATCAGCTTGATCAGAAATGATCTTGACTACGTTAGAGTAAAAAGTTTTCCTGGTGGAATCACCCGTGCTTTCCGGTAAAGGAAGTTTTTTCGGGTTCGGTTTTGGAACAACCGACGGATTAGTCTCTTATCCGGATATCCGTGGTGGGTGAGGCCCCGTATGTGGGACCCCTGTCCCGCGCGAGAAGTGCTACTTTCGCTGCCAGTATCCTGAATCCATTGCTCGGTGGGAACAGGGATCTTACAGTTGGTATCAGAGCATTTGGCTAATAAAGATCAACTGAGAAACCAAATATGTCAAAAATTTATCAAGAAGCACAAAAAAGGTTGTAATTGTGTGATATAATTCATACAATTTGATATTCAAACTAAAATTCGTAATTTGGTAATTGGGTCTTCAGATGAAAATACCGCAATTATATAGAATCCCTGACTTGCTTGAGGCCTAGACATGATGGTATTTACCTTATAATTCCAAGGGCCGTGACTACCCGTATATACCGAGAGTATAACTGCAGCTCTTTACTGGCAGTATATACGAGTAAATCTAAGACTTGAAATTATAAGCGTTAATGCTATCCAGATGATGAATTCGAATGTGGTTGATATGATTTTTAATTCTGTTTGAGAATTGATGAATTGATTTGGATTCTGATTGAAAAATGATGAATTCTGAAACTTAGTTGAAATATAATAACCTGAGCAAAACCACAATGAGGATGAATGGGACGAGTCCTTGTGATGATATTCATAACAGGAATGATGATAATGATTTAGCAAATCATTATGAGATTAGTGGATTGTGTTGCCAGATTGCTACTTTTAACACTTGACCGGTAGATCAAGTTAAGGGATGACAAATTGAGAACTTGCTTAACTGAAATTTCCGTGAGGAATCTTCAGAAGGGAATTTTTCGGTCTAATGGACCATTATCGTGTTAAAGATATGAATGATATGATTTGAATGAATTGTTATTTAATGATGAGTTCTATTTAAGGGATAATTATCCCAGTATTTTGTTGGGTTGACCAGAATATAAGGAACCCCAGAATAAATTGGATCTTAAGAAAAAGAGTTGTCCTCTACTTTGCGAGATGAGGACATCTCGCACTTTTCAAGTGGGATAGAATGTAAGATTCTTCCCCCAGCCTCCTTCGAGGTATACAGGAGTAAGAACATCCCTTTCTGATCTTATAACTATTCTCTCTCTAAAATAAAAGAGAGATTCTATTTAAAAAAGGAAGACCCTTCCCCAGAATACTTCTCAGGAGTCCCACTTATTTTAAGGATTCAGAACAATGAGTTCAGAAGTGAGAATCGATGTTTTGGATATCAAGGTTTTGGTCTTCATTCGAGTACGGCCCAAAAGAAGTTCTTTATCTCTTAGGAAGTATAAGAAGTTATCCCCAGATATTGTGGACCAAAGAAAGTAGGTGATTTAGCTTACGAACTTCTTTTATCTCCTCATCTCAAAGTTCTGAATGCCTTCTATAGAAAAATGTACCAAACCCAAATCATGGAAAGATGATAAAACTTCAGTGGGCAAGTTACCGTTGGCTTCTAAGTTACGCTATTTATATAAGTCGTAACTTTTACTTATCATTAACAGTAATCTTACTCCCATCGATCTCCTTTCTTTCTTAATCTCCTTCATGGCTTGGCAACAAGAATTAGTTTTATCCATAATGATTCCTCACCTTCAAGACGCAAGTGAGTCTGTGAAGAAGGATTTTATAGAACAGTATGAGCGCTCACTTTTCCCTCACTAGGGAACTTCTGTAGCGCAGACCAAATGGCGGACCTATCAAGACATAACTAGGGTAACACGCTGGGGTCAGCAACATTTTCGTAAAAATGTTCGCTTGGCCATGGTTATTGAAGCTTTGGGTTTGGGTCCCCGATACTACTGCGTCATGAGATCAAGGCATCTTGGGTTTTCTGAGCGGCTCTTCTTACTGGCGTGTTTTCTTCCTCATGAGAAGATATGCCTTTACCCCATTTTTGGCTTGCCTCTCAGAGGTCCTTTTGTTAGATCACCTCATACCACTGAGATAGGTGCGGCAATAACCAACAGAGTTATTCCCATAGATGAGTTACCTTATATGTGCGCAGCTTGTGAGTGCTGCTTTTGTGACCATATGATGGACGGGCTTATGGAAGTGTAAAGAGTTCTTCTATCTTTACTATATAAGTTCCAAGAATGAATAAAGTTTAAATCTTGTTCTTATCTTGAATCTTGCTCTCTTTGAGACTTTTTTTGGTGGTTAATCTTGATTTAAATTTTTCTCTAAGTCTCATATTCGTGCATCTTGCGAAATTACCTTAGTTTGCGAGATGAGGACATCTCGCATTTTTCAAGTGGGAGAGAATGTAAGATTCCTCCCCAGCCTCTCAAAATGTCCAGCATATTCTCCTGTAATTAATTCGCTCTTCACAAATATAAAGACCCTGTTTCTAACTGTTTTAACCTAGAGAGAGAAAATATTCTAGAGAGAGAATATTTAGATTTTGAATATTTTTAGATAGAAAAATATCTCATATAATTGAGATGAATTTCCCTGAAACAAAAATTCAAAAAGAATTTTCAAATGTGCAATTGGAATTAATTGGAAATAGGTATAAAGAACCTTAGTCTAAGGGTCTAGATTTTCAGAAATCTTTAGACTATGGTCTAATTAAGGCCCCTATGGGCCAATAGCATCAATCCATGTGTAGGGAGGAGATAAATCCAATTTGTAAAAAGAAGATACCCAAAAATGAGTAAATGCTCACATAAGGTGAAGAGTTGAAAATGTACAAGGTTTATTAGTAAAAAACTATGAGCAATATTAAAAATATGAGATATTTTGGGTATAATGATTCCATTTTGACACATATGTAAGGAAGGGGAGTTCTTTAAAGGAGGTGCATATTTCACATAAGGTGAAGAGTTGAAAATGTACAAGGTTTATTAGTAAAAAATTATGAGCAATATAAAAATATGAGATATTTTGGGTATAATGATTTCATTTTGACACATATGTAAGGAAGGGTAGTCCCTTAAATGCTCACATAAGATGAAGAGTTGAAAATGTACAAGGTTTAATAGTTTAAAAAATGTAAGATTCCTCCCCAGCCTCTCAAAATGTCCAGCATATTCCCATGTAATTAATTCTCTCTTCAGAAATATAAAGACCCTGTTTCTAACTGTTTTAACCTAGAGAGAAAATATTCTAGAGAGAGAATATTCAGATTTTGAATATTTTTGGATAGAAAAATATCTCATATAATTAAGATGAATTCCCCTGAAACAGAAATTCAAAAAGAATTTTCAAATGTGCAATTGGAATTAACTCGAAATAGGTATAAAGAACCTTAGTCTAAGGGTCTAGATTTTCAGAAATCTTTAGACTATGGTCCAATTAAGGTTCCTATGGACCAATAGCATCAATCCATGTGTAGGGAGGAGATAAATCCAATTTGTAAAAAGAAGATACCCAAAAATGAGTAAATGCTCACATAAGGTGAAGAGTTGAAAATGTACAAGGTTTATTAGTAAAAAACTATGAGCAATATTAAAAATATGAGATATTTTGGGTATAATGATTCCATTTTGACACATATGTAAGGAAGGGGAGTTCTTTAAAGGAGGTGCATATTTCACATAAGGTGAAGAGTTGAAAATGTACAAGGTTTATCAGTAAAAAATTATGAGCAATATTAAAAATATGAGATATTTTGGGTATAATGATTTCATTTTGACACATATGTAAGGAAGGGGAGTCCCTTAAATGCTCACATAAGATGAAGAGTTGAAAATGTACAAGGTTTAATAGTAAAAAAAAACTATGAGTAATATAAAAATATGAGATATTTTGAGTGTAAGGATCCCATTTTTGACACATCAATAAGGAAAAGGAGGGCCTTCAATGAGGCGCCTAAAACACATGCTTAAATGAGTTTTAAAATCATAAAAGTTGAGATATTTCATCTCTCCTCTCTCCTCATTCAAGTCTAGTTCCAAAAAGTTAGCTTAAGTGACCAAAAAATGATCAAAAAGTGACCAAACTGACTTGGAAAATTCTAGAATCAGTTTGTTTGGTTAGGAGCTCAAATTTTCCTATAAATAGAAGCCTCCCCTTGTTGAAAAATATATAGTGTCTTATGCATAGTTACTCTACTTCACCTAAGCCAAGAACTGTGAATTCTTTAATAATTCACTAGTTTTTGACACTTCCCTCTTCTTTAATACCCATTGGTGGCTCCATCAACATACTAAACCAATTGATTGGTTGGGGGCCTCTACCGTGAACAAAGAAGCAAGCAATTTTTAAGGTAAGTATGGTGAATTTTGATTTTTTTATAATTTCTCAATGTTTCTCTCTTCTCAACCCCTCTCAAGCTTGAGAAGCTTAATTGGTATGGTTTTTGAATGCTATTGAAGTTAATTAATTAATGATAGAAAAGAATTACATAAATTTCTATTTATGTTTAATTCTAATGGTTTTTTCTCTCTCTCACTTAAGAAATGGTCATATTCATGACCCCCTCTCAATCCAAATGAAGCTTTTCATAAAGCTTTTCCTTAATCCAAGATTAATCTATGCTTAAGAATAAATTAATGGTTTTTTTTAATCTATGCTTTTAGTTTCTGTATTCTATGTTTATTTTTTTATTCAATCCATTAAGGGTTAATGATCCAATTAGGGATCATTCTAATCATTCCCTTAAAGATAAGCCTTATTTTTTTAAAATAATTGAGATTTATTAGTTATAGTAGCGGAGCTATGGCAAAATTTTATAAAAATTTACACATAAAATAATTTCACTCATCAAAGCATGAAAGGAGGATTTCCTACCATATTCTAGAAATTATCATCCTAGATTAATTGAAAGAAATTCATTAGAATCATGAGGAAATTGAAATTTTTATATTATGCATAATGGATAAATTTTTATATCAAAAGTGTTACTTTTAGCATAATTAAATTTCATGCATAGAGGTATGCATAAAAGATAAATATTTTATTATAAAAATGTTACTTTTAACATAATTGAATTTCATGCATAGAGGTATGCATAAAAGATAAATATTTTATTATAAAAGTGTTACTTTTAGCATAATTAAATTTCATACATAGAGGTATGCATAAAAGATAAATATTTTATTATAAAAGTGTTACTTTTAACATAATTGAATTTCATGCATAGAGGTATGCATAAAAGATAAATATTTTAGTATAAAAGTGTTACTTTTAACATAATTGAATTTTATGCATAGAGGTATGCATAAAAGATGAATATTTTATTATTATAAAACTGTAAAGAAAAAAATTATTATTTTATTATAAAAAGTTATTTTCATCATATTGAATTTCGTGCATAGAAATGAAAAAAATAAAAAAATTATTATTTTATTATAAAAATATTACAAAAAAAATGATTATTTTATTGTAAAAGTGTTACTTTTATCACAATTGAAATTCTTGCATAGAGGTATGCATAAAAAAAATGAGTTAGGATGTGATAAGAGGAGTTAGGATGTGATAAGAGGTGTATGAGATGTGATAAGATGAGATAAGATGCATATGAGATGAGTTAGGATATGGTAAGATGAGTTAAGAAGTGATAAGATGAGTTAAGAAGCACAAAAAAGGTTGTAATTGTGTGTTATAATTCATACAATTTGATATTCAAACTGAAATTCATAATTTGGTAATTGGGTCTTCAGATGAAAATACCGCAATTATATAGAATCCCTGACTTGCTTGAGACCTAGACATGATGGTATTTACCTTATAATTCCAAGGGCCGTGACTACCCGTATATACCGAGAGTATAACAGCAGCTCTTTACTGACAGTATATACGAGTAAATCTAAGACTTGAAATTATAAGCGTTAATGCTATCCAGATGATGAATTCGAATGTGGTTGATATGATTTTTAATTCTGTTTGAGAATTGATGAATTGATTTGGATTCTGATTGAAAAATGATGAATTCTGAAACTTAGTTGGAATATAATAACCTGAGCAAAACCACAATGAGGATGAATGGGACGAGTCCCTGTGATGATGATATTCATAACAGGAATGATGATAATGATTTAGCAAATCACTATGAGATTAGTGGATTGTGTTGCCAGATTGCTACTGTTAACACTTGACCGGTAGATCAAGTTAAGGGATGACAAATTGAGAACTTGCTTAACTGAAATTTTCGTGGAGGAATCTTCAGAAGGAAATTTTTCGGTCTAATGGACCATTATCGTGTTAAAGATATGAATGATATGATTTGAATGAATTGTTATTTAATGATGAGTTCTATTTAAGGGATAATTATCCCAGTATTTTGTTGGGTTGACCAGAATATAAGGAACCCCAGAATAAATTGGATCTTAAGAAAAAGAGTTGTCCTCTACTTTGCGAGATGAGGACATCTCGCACTTTTCAAGTGGGGTAGAATGTAAGATTCTTCCCCCAGCCTTCGAGGTATACAGGAGTAAGAACATCCCTTTCTGATCTTATAACTATTCTCTCTCTAAAATAAAAGAGAGATTCTGTTTAAAAAAGGAAGAACCTTCCCCAGAATACTTCTCAGGAGTCCCACCTGTTTTAAGGATTCAGAACAATGAGTTCAGAAGTGAGAATCGATGTTTTGGATATCAAGGTTTTGGTCTTCATTCGAGTACGGCCCAAAAGAAGTTCTTTATCTCTTAGGAAGTATAAGAAGTTATCCCCAGATATTGTGGACCAAAGAAAGTAGGTGATTTAGCTTACGAACTTCTTTTATCTCCTCATCTCAAAGTTCTGAATGCCTTCTATAGAAAAATGTACCAAACCCAAATCATGGAAAGACGATAAAACTTCAGTGTGGCAAGTTACCGTTGGCTTCTAAGTTACGCTAGCTCCTTCCTTTATATAAGTCGTAACTTTTACTTATCTTTTACTTATCATTAACAGTAATCTTACTCCCATCGATCTCCTTTCTTTCTTAATCTCCTTCATGGCTTGGCAACAAGAATTAGTTTTATCCATAATGATTCCTCACCTTCAAGACGCAAGTGAGTCTGTGAAGAAGGATTTTATAGAACAGTATGAGCGCTCACTTTTCCCTCACTTGGGAACTTCTGTAGTGTAGACCAAATGGCGAACCTATCAAGACATAACTAGGGTAACACCCTGGGGTCAGCAACATTTTCGTAATAATGTCCGCTTGGCCATGGTTATTGAAGCTTTGGGTTTGGGTCCCCGATACTACTGCGTCATGAGATCAAGGCATCTTGGGTTTTCTGAGCGGGTCTTCTTACTGGCGTGTTTTCTTCCTCATGAGAAGATATGCCTTTACCCCGTTTTTGGCTTGCCTTTCAGAGGTCCTTTTGTTAGATCACCTCATACCACTGAGATAGGTGCGGCAATAACCAACAGAATTATTCTCATAGATGAGTTACCTTATATGTGCGTAGCTTGTGAGTGCTGCTTTTGTGACCATATGATGGACGGGCTTATGGAAGTGTAAAGAGTTCTTCTATCTTTACTTTATAAGTTCCAAGAATGAATAAAGTTTAAATCTTGTTCTTATCTTGAATCTTGCTCTCTTTGAGACTTTTTTTGGTGGTTAATCTTGATTTAAAATTTTCTCTAAGTCTCATATTCGTGCATCTTGCGAAATTACCCCGGTTTGCGAGATGAGGACATCTCGCGTTTTTCAAGTCGGAGAGAATGTAAGATTCCTCCCCAGCCTCTCAAAATGTCCAGCATATTCCCCTGTAATTAATTCTCTCTTCAGAAATATAAAGACCCTGTTTCTAACTGTTTTAACCTAGAGAGAAAATATTCTAGAGAGAGAATATTCAGATTTTGAATATTTTTGGATAGAAAAATATCTCATATAATTAAGATGAATTTCCCTGAAACAGAAATTCAAAAAGAATTTTCAAATGTGCAATTGGAATTAACTGGAAATAGGTATAAAGAACCTTAGTCTAAGGGTCTAGATTTTCAGAAATCTTTAGACTATGGTCCAATTAAGGTTCCTATGGACCAATAGCATCAATCCATGTGTAGGGAGGAGATAAATCCAATTTGTAAAAAGAAGATACCCAAAAATGAGTAAATGCTCACATAAGGTGAAGAGTTGAAAATGTACAAGGTTTATTAGTAAAAAACTATGAGCAATATTAAAAATATGAGATATTTTGGGTATAATGATTCCATTTTGACACATATGTAAGGAAGGGGAGTTCTTTAAAGGAGGCGCATATTTCACATAAGGTGAAGAGTTGAAAATATGCAAGGTTTATTAGTAAAAAATTATGAGCAATATTAAAAATATGAGATATTTTGGGTATAATGATTTCATTTTGACACATATGTAAGGAAGGGGAGTCCCTTAAATGCTCACATAAGATGAAGAGTTGAAAATGTACAAGGTTTAATAGTAAAAAAAAACTACGAGTAATATAAAAATATGAGATATTTTGAGTGTAAGGATTCCATTTTTGACACATCAGTAAGGAAAAGGAGGGCCTTCAATGAGGCGCCTAAAACACATGCTTAAATGAGTTTTAAAATCATAAAAGTTGAGATATTTCATCTCTCCTCTCTCCTCATTCAAGTCTAGTTCCAAAAAGTTAGCTTAACTGACCAAAAAATGGTCAAAAAGTGACCAAACTGACTTGGAAAATTCTAGAATCAGTTTGTTTGGTTAGGAGCTCAAATTTTCCTATAAATAGAAGCCTCCCCTTGTTGAAAAATATATAGTGTCTTATGCATAGTTACTCTACTCCAACTAAGCCAAGAACTGTGAATTCTTTAATAATTCACTAGTTTTTGACACTTCCCTCTTCTTTAATACCCATTGGTGGCTCCATCAACATACTAAACCAATTGATTGGTTGGGGGCCTCTACCGTGAACAAAGAAGCAAGCAATTTGTAAGGTAAGTATGGTGAATTTTGATTTTTTTATAATTTCTCAATGTTTCTCTCTTCTCAACCCCTCTCAAGCTTGAGAAGCTTAATTGGTATGGTTTTTGAATGCTATTGAAGTTAATTAATTAATGATAGAAAAGAATTACATAAATTTCTATTTATGTTTAATTCTAATGGTTTTTTCTCTCTCTCACTTAAGAAATGGTCATACTCATGACCCCCTCTCAATCCAAATGAAGCTTTTCATAAAGCTTTTCCTTAATCCAAGATTAATCTATGCTTAAGAATAAATTAATGGTTTTTTTTAATCTATGCTTTTAGTTTCTGTATTCTATGTTTATTTTTTTATTCAATCCATTAAGGGTTAATGATCCAATTAGGGATCATTCTAATCATTCCCTTAAAGATAAGCCTTATTTTTTTAAAATAATTGAGATTTATTAGTTATAGTAGCGGAGCTATGGCAAAATTTTATAAAAATTTACACATAAAATAATTTCACTCAAAGCATGAAAAGAGGATTTCCTACCATATTCTAGGAATTATCATCCTAGATTATTTGAAAGAAATTCATTAGAATCATGAGGAAATTGAAATTTTTATATTATGCATAATGGATAAAATTTTATATCAAAAGTGTTACTTTTAGCATAATTAAATTTCATGCATAGAGGTATGCATAAAAGATAAATATTTTATTATAAAAATGTTACTTTTAACATAATTGAATTTCATGCATAGAGGTATGCATAAAAGATAAATATTTTATTATAAAAGTGTTACTTTTAGCATAATTAAATTTCATACATAGAGGTATGCATAAAAGATAAATATTTTATTATAAAAGTGTTACTTTTAACATAATTGAATTTCATGCATAGAGGTATGCATAAAAGATAAATATTTTAGTATAAAAGTGTTACTTTTAACATAATTGAATTTTATGCATAGAGGTATGCATAAAAGATGAATATTTTATTATTATAAAATTGTAAAGAAAAAAATTATTATTTTATTATAAAAAGTTATTTTCATCATATTGAATTTCGTGCATAGAAATGAAAAAAATAAAAAAATTATTATTTTATTATAAAAATGTTGGAATTAGGGTTGCAGGAATGCACACACAACTTCAAGAAGATGAGGAAGCTTGAGCACAACACAGTAGTGTATTATGAGTGCCAAAAATGAAAGATAACAAGCCCTAGAAGATAATGGGCGTATATACAATGCACGGGGGAAAAAACCTCCTAGTGAGGGAAAAAGTGCCCCGGCGGTCCTAAGTGTGTTCACACACATCACTACTATAATATGGTAACAAATCCCCCCTGGAGTGATGCGGTGAACAAGAGCTAGCACTCATGTATAGGGAAGTGTCTAGCTATGTGGACGAATCCACAAAAGGGAGTAAGCCCAAAGCTTTGCGAAAAGCTTCGAACTTCTCACGAGGCAGAGCCTTTGTGAAAAGGTCTGCAAGGTTATCCTGTGTTGGCACATAAGCCAAACTGATCTCTCCTGCAGAGAGTCTCTCCCTGACATAATGGTAGTGCACCTCAATGTGCTTCGTACGAGCATGGAACACTGGGTTCCGCGCAACTGCCAATGCGCTCTGACTGTCAGTGAAGATGGTGGTGGCAGATGGCTGCCCAACACCCAAATCAGCCATAAGGCGTCTGAGCCACACACACTCAACCGTAGCTGTGAAAGCTGTCCTGTACTCAGCTTCACAACTAGAAGTGGCCACAGTAGGCTGCTTCTTGCTCAACCATGATATGCATGAGCTTCCAAGCATGAAGCAAAAACCACTCGTGGACACGCGTGTGTCATAACATCCAGCCCAGTCAGAATCTGAAAAAACATGTAAATCTGGCGGCAATGATCCCCCCTTGGGATAAAACAACCCAAGATGCCGAGTACCACTCAAATAGCGAAAGATACGCTTCACTGCCTGCCAATGCTTAATGCCTGGGCTATGCATAAATCTGCTCACCTGTGAGACTGCAAACTGAATGTCTGGCCTCGTAATGCATACATAAATGAGGCAACCAACAGCTGTCTGATAGAGTGTGACATCAAAGTGATCTCCAGCATCATGAAGACTCAACTTCAAACCTGTCTCCATTGGAGTAGCAATAGGCTTGCAGTCTTCAAGGCCAAATCTCCGCAACAATGTTTCAATATACTTTGTCTGACACAAAGCAATACCTCCATCACACTGCTTAAATTGTATCCCCAAATAATGATGCAAATGCCCCAAATCTGACATCTCAAAAGAGGCATTCAAATCAGCCTTAAAATCAGCAATATGACTCTCATTTGGTCCTGTGAGCAGCATGTCATCGACATAGAGAGCAATGATTAGATGTACACCATCCACACGTTTAACATACAAAGTGCTTTCTGTTGGACTATTCTGAAACCCATGTGCAGTCAAATATGCATGTATTTTTTCATACCAAGCTCGTGGAGCTTGCTTTAAACCATATAAAGCCTTTTTTAACCTGCACACTTTGTTTTCCTGCCCTCTTTGAACAAAACCACGAGGCTGCGATACATACACCTCCTCATGCAAATCTCCATTTAAGAACGCAGTCTTTATGTCCAGCTGATGTACATTCCAACCATTATGAGCTGCTAATGCACAGATGCTACGAACAGTGGTCATACGACATGTGGGAGCAAAAGTCTCATCAAAATCAATGCCCTTCTCTTGAGCATAACCTTTTGCAACAAGCCTAGCCTTATGGCGATCCACTGTGCCATCAGGCTTACGCTTCAATTTGTATACCCACTTAGTGCCAATGGCCTTCTTGCCAGGGGGCAAGTCACATAAAGACCATGTACTATTCTTCATAATAGCATCGTATTCTGCTTGCATAGCAGCCATCCAATTTTCTGAACTTTGTGCATCATCAAATGAAACAGGCTCACTTTCATCGCACATACTAGAAACAGCCAATGCATAACAATCTGACGCATAAGAGGCACCATGAGAGCCAGAACGAGTGCGACTAGACAAAGGGGCATCCAACTTGCTGTCACGCAAAGTTTGCACCAGCCATCTAGGCATGTTCCTAGAGCCCTCAATCTCTTGTCTCTCATCCTCAAGTGCATCATGCACATCTGCATCAGATATAGGCTGATCTGTGCCATCATTTAAAACCTGCATAGGCTGAAAAACTGCCTCATGAGGTATTGCACTTGACTGTGCACCACTGAAAAGAGGCAACAATGTATCATAGACATCACGTGAGCTGATATCTGTCTCCTTAGTACATGAAACCAAGGGCTGAACTGCATCTTCCACAAATACAACATCACGGCTAACCAAAATGCGCTTTGTCTGTGGATGATACAAACGATAGCCTTTGCTCTCAGCACTATATCCAACAAAAATACATTTGACAGCTTTGTCATCCAATTTTCTGCGATGTTGCACAGGCACTAATGCATATGCCAGGCAACCAAAAACACGTAAATGGCCAACAGATGGCTTGCGACTATGCCAAGCCTCATATGGAGTGACAACCTGTAATGCTTTGGTGGGACACCTGTTTAGTACATAAGTGGCACACATGACAGCCTCAAGCCAAAAACCATGTGGTAGACTTTGACTCTTAACCATACATCTTGCCATTTCCATGAGAGACCTGTTTTTTCTCTCAGCCACACCATTTTGCTGTGGTGTATACGGCACTGTACATTGGTGTTTTATCCCACGCTCAGCCAGAAATGCATTAAATTCTGAAGACATATACTCCCCCCCTCGATCTGAACGGAGGGTGCCCATCTTACTTTCTGACACATTTTCAGCCATAACCAAAAACTGTTTGAAGCACAAAAACACTTCGGACTTTGCCTTCAAAGGATATACCCATGCATGCCTGGTAAAATCATCAATGAAAGTCACGAAGTAAAGGTAGTTTCCAAATGATGGAGTTTGCATGGGACCACAAACATCACTGTGAACAAGCTGCAATCTGCGTTTAGCTCTCACTGATCCATCTTTGGGAAAGGAAGCACGCTGCATTTTACCCAATATGCAGCCCTCACAAACATGCTTGACAGGTGCCTCAAGCTTAGGCAAAGAAGACACCATTTCAGATTTTTGCAGGCGCAGCAAACTTGCAAAATTCAGATGACCAAAACGTGCATGCCACAATTTTGCATCTGAAATAGCCTGCGTATCCATAATAGCACATGCTGAATCCTCTACACATTTGCCATCCATATTGAGCTTATACAGCCCTCGACATAGTGAACCAGATGCTACAATGATGTCACCACAAGAGAGATCATGAACAGTACATCTGTCATCCACAAATTTTACAACCAAACCTGTTTTGGCAAATGCGGAGACTGACAGCAGATTCTTTTTGATCCCTGGCACATACAATGCATCAAAAAGTGTAAAGGTGTTGCAATTTGCAACATTCAGCACAATCTGTCCAACTCCTTTAACAGGATAAGAGGAGTTATTGGCACAAGTGACAGTATTCCCTGTGGGAGCAGACTCAAGGAAAGTGAATAAACTGCGCTGCGAGGTGATATGCTTAGTGGCACCACTGTCAAAGTACCATACATCTGAATCTACTGCAGACATACATGTGTCATGCAAAGATGGGTCATAACTGCACTGCGCATTGAATGCCCATTCTGTATCTAGCACAACATTAGCAGATTCATTGTTAGAAGGAGAGGCATCTGCAACAGCCATACCAGCCTCTTTCTTCTTAGCCTCTTTCGCAGCCAGCTTAGGACACGCTTTGATGACATGATCATTTCCCTTACAGTACTTGCAAAATGTCTTCTGTTTGTCACCCTTCTTCTCATCTTTGTCTTCCTTCTTTGGTTGCGCAGCATTTGCAGATTTCTGCTTACTAGAAGAAAAGCCAGCTTTACCTTTCCCGCTTCTCTGACTAGCAACGAAAGCTTGATCTGTGACACGCATAATATTCCTGTTTTGCCTTGACTGGTCTTCTTGCAGCAAAACAGAAACTAACTCCTCAAATGATAAGGCATTGGGATTGCCTTTCATCATCAAGCGAAGAGTGGAAGCAAAACCCTGATAAGAATCTGGTAGACCATTCAAAACAGTCTGCACAAGTGAACTGTCTGACAGGATTTCATCTGCAGAAATGAGCTGCTCTTTGAAATCCTTGATCTTTGTCAAAAAGCTATCCATAGAATCACCTTCGTTCATATGCTCACTCTCCAACTGTTTTCAGAGGTAAGCAACACGAGCCTCATTTCTTGCCTGATACAATGTGGCAAGTACATCCCAAGCATCCTTAGAAGTCCTGCAGGAGCGAATATGTGGGATAATGGTACGTTTGACAGACAGCGCAATCAAGGCATGAGCCTGCGCATCTCTACCATCCCAACGAATCTGCTCTGCTGAAAGTGGTGGTTCTCGAACAGCTGCTACAGCACTTGTGCATGCACCATCATCAACAGTACCTGTTTCTGATGTGTTTGCAGCATTCCCAGCCACAATAGGACGTGCATCAATACCCTGCACAATGTTCCATAACCCCTTTGCTACCAATACATGTCGCATCATATATGCCCACAATGGATAGTTGGTGCCATCCAACTTATCCTCAGCAGCCAACATGCGGAATACATCATTGTTGTCAGCCATGGCCAATGACTGTACTACTAGATGTAAATGCTGTCTGTAAGAGATAAACCTGTATAAAATCGACCTGTGCTATGTAGCACAGCCCAAAACAGACGAATGGGCACCTGTCCTGCAGATTTTAATCTTGACAGAAAATCTGCACAGTAGGACGATTTTGCCTGCGCAGTACTTGGAATGCAAAAACGGAGGGCGAAATGACTTCAGATCAAAATTCAGAAACGACAAAGCCCTACGGGCTTTCCCACGGCATATACTAACCTGCAGACGCTCGTGAAACCTCGTCGCAATCAGAGGAGATGAAGCGGCAGGTGCCGGTGATGCTGCCCGGGAGGAGGAAGCCTGCTCTGATACCAATTGTTGGAATTAGGGTTGCAGGAATGCACACACAACTTCAAGAAGATGAGGAAGCTTGAGCACAACACAGTAGTGTATTATGACTGCCAAAAATGAAAGATAACAAGCCCTAGAAGATAATGGGCGTATATACAATGCACGGGGGAAAAAACCTCCTAGTGAGGGAAAAAGTGCCCCGGCGGTCCTAAGTGTGTTCACACACATCACTACTATAATATGGTAACAAAAAATATTACAAAAAAAATGATTATTTTATTGTAAAAGTGTTACTTTTATCACAATTGAAATTCTTGCATAGAGGTATGCATAAAAAAAATGAGTTAGGATGTGATAAGAGGAGTTAGGATGTGATAAGAGGTGTATGAGATGTGATAAGATGAGATAAGATGCATATGAGATGAGTTAGGATGTGGTAAGATGAGTTAAGAAGTGATAAGATGAGTTAAGATGTGATAGGAAGTGTATGAGATGTTATAAGATGAGATAAGATGTATATGAGATGAGTTAAGATGTGATAAGTTGAGTTAAGATGTGATAAGAAGTGTAAGTGATGAGATAAGAAGTGTAAGTGATGAGATAAGATGTATATGGGTCGTCATAAGGTGAAAATGGATGTGATGTAAAAGAATAGATGTGAAGGCGTATGGGGCTATATGAATGGGAAGGAAAAAAATAGATGTATGTATGGATGTGAATGTGCATGTAAATGAGGATGTATGGATGAAGATGCATGAATGTGCATGTAGATGTAGATGTACGAATGAGGATGTGGATGTTTGCATATGGATGTGTATGTATGGATGTATGCATGTAGATGTGGATGTATGCATGTAGATGTGTATGTATGGATGTATGTATGTGGATGTGGATGTATGAGTAAGAATGTGAAAATGGATGTATGCATGGATGGGTATGAAGAATAATGAAGGTGAATGTGTATGGGAAATAATGTGTCGTTGATATGAATGAATGGATGAGAATGAGTACATATGAAGGGAATGTGGAATAAGTAATGTGGATTGAGAAGGAATAATGTGGAAAGATGAAATTCGATATAGAAACTGTATTTTGTGACTGTTTGTAAATGACTATTTTATGTCAAGAATGCTGGGAAAGCATTTTGACCGTCTTGTGATCAAGGTCGTGGTGGTGACCTAACTGATAAAGTTGCAACTGCTGAATGGAGGACGTCTCGTGCAGCAAGGTCGGCCGAGGTCTTGACCAGCCTCGGTGCGATTAAAATGGTGAGCTTCCGGTACGGTGGATGAGGGGCCAAGGAAGCGGCCTATGAGTGAAGCGCTAGGTCACCTGCGAAGGATCCTAGAGGGTGCTGACCATACGGTGCTCGGGCTCTGGGTCGCCTAGGATACCCACGCGTGCGTCGAGGAAGATATTGGAACAAGGAGTAAGAGTTGTTTTCTGAAACCGGGCATGGATCTGGTTGACTGACCTTGTTGGTCCTCGACGGATGAGTCCATGGCTCTTTATATGGATTTGTTGGTTGATCTTGCTGATCTTCAACGAGAGTCCATCTTGATAAGTGATTATATTGCCGAGTATTATGGGCTAGGAACTATTAAAATGGCCCCTGAGTGGACAGGTGGTGAGCGTTCTAGTTGCCAATGATGCCATAGATACTCTGATGAAGCAATGATGGGAAATTGAATCAATCGGATAATTTGGGAGATGGTGATCAGTGATACTATGGTTTTATTAAAGGATTGTTTTAAAACTAGTTGAATCTGTGAAAAGGCAATTTCATATTGGGTGTGTAAGTGGCGTGACTAGTTTTATTTTGCATGAACTTCCGGCTAGGGGGCCTTGGAACTCTTTTCCTTGGTACCCGGGACAAAACCTAACCAAATTCTTAATTGGATCCCATCACTACAGTGGTTGGGCGGTTGGCTAACCCATGGGACTGGGATGGGGTTAGGCTGGACTGATGGATCCGTAAATCAAGACTCAACTTTTGTTATTATGATAGATAAAGTAAATCCCGGACAGTAATTGTTCTATGGATAGGAATCAACGGCTGTGCCTCTTGAATGGGGAAAAAAGCGTTGATCCCAATGATCCAAGTGCAAGTTTCTTCCTTGATCTGATCAAGTATCTTGAAGATGCAATTGGATCAGCTTGATCAGAAATGATCTTGACTATGTTAGAGTAAAAAGTTTTCCTGGTGGAATCACCCGTGCTTTCCGGTAAAGGAAGTTTTTTCAGGTTCGGTTTTGGAACAACCGAACCCGAAAAAAACTGAACAACCGAACAACCGGATATCCGGATTAGTCTCTTATCCGGATATCCGTGGGGTGAGGCCCCGTATGTGGGACCCCTGTCCCGCGCGAGAAGTGCTACTTTCGCTGCTAGTATCCTGAATCCGTTGCTCGGTGGGAACAGGGATCTTACAGTTGGTATCAGAGCATTTGGCTAATAAAGATCAACTGAGAAACCAAATGTGTCAAAAATTTATCAAGAAGCACAAAAAAGGTTGTAATTGTGTGATATAATTCATACAATTTGATATTTAAACTGAAATTCGTAATTTGGTAATTGGGTCTTCAGATGAAAATACCGCAATTATATGGAATCCTTGACTTGCTTGAGGCCTAGACATGATGGTATTTACCTTATAATTCCAAGGGCCGTGACTACCCGTATATACCGAGAGTATAACTGCAGCTCTTTACTGACAGTATATACGAGTAAATCTAAGACTTGAAAATATAAGCGTTAATGCTATCCAGATGATGAATTCGAATGTGGTTGATATGATTTTTAATTCTGTTTGAGAATTGATGAATTGATTTGGATTCTGATTGAGAAATGATGAATTCTGAAACTTAGTTGAAATATAATAACCTGAGCAAAACCACAATGAGGATGAATGGGACGAGTCCCTGTGATGATATTCATAACAGGAATGATGATAATGATTTAGCAAATCACTATGAGATTAGTGGATTGTGTTGCCAGATTGCTACTGTTAACACTTGACCGGTAGATCAAGTTAAGGGATGACAAATTGAGAACTTGCTTAACTGAAATTTTCGTGGAGGAATCTTCAGAAGGGAATTTTTCGGTCTAATGGACCATTATCGTGTTAAAGATATGAATGATATGATTTGAATGAATTGTTATTTAATGATGAGTTCTATTTAAGGGATAATTATCCCAGTATTTTGTTGGGTTGACCAGAATATAAGGAACCCCAGAATAAATTGGATCTTAAGAAAAAGAGTTGTCCTCTACTTTGCGAGATGAGGACATCTCGCACTTTTCAAGTGGGGTAGAATGTAAGATTCTTCCCCCAGCCTTCGAGGTATACAGGAGTAAGAACATCCCTTTCTGATCTTATAACTATTCTCTCTCTAAAATAAAAGAGAGATTCTGTTTAAAAAAGGAAGAACCTTCCCCAGAATACTTCTCAGGAGTCCTACCTGTTTTAAGGATTCAGAACAATGAGTTCAGAAGTGAGAATCGATGTTTTGGATATCAAGGTTTTGGTCTTCATTCGAGTACGGCCCAAAAGAAGTTCTTTATCTCTTAGGAAGTATAAGAAGTTATCCCCAGTTATTGTGGACCAAAGAAAGTAGGTGATTTAGCTTACGAACTTCTTTTATCTCCTCATCTCAAAGTTCTGAATGCCTTCTATAGAAAAATGTACCAAACCCAAATCATGGAAAGACGATAAAACTTCAGTGGTGGCAAGTTACCGTTGGCTTCTAAGTTATGCTAGCTCCTTCCTTTATATAAGTCGTAACTTTTACTTATCTTTTACTTATCATTCACAGTAATCTTACTCCCATCGATCTCCTTTCTTTCTTAATCTCCTTCATGGCTTGGCAATAAGAATTAGTTTTATCCATAATGATTCCTCACCTTCAAGACGCAAGTGAGTCTGTGAAGAAGGATTTTATAGAACAGTATGAGCGCTCACTTTTCCCTCACTTGGGAACTTCTGTAGCGCAGACCAAATGGCGGACCTATCAAGACATAACTAGGGTAACACCCTGGGGTCAGCAACATTTTCGTAATAATGTCCGCTTGGCCATGGTTATTGAAGCTTTGGGTTTGGGTCCCCGATACTACTGCGTCATGAGATCAAGGCATCTTGGGTTTTCTGAGCGGGTCTTCTTACTGGCGTGTTTTCTTCCTCATGAGAAGATATGCCTTTACCCCGTTTTTGGCTTGCCTCTCAGAGGTCCTTTTGTTAGATCACCTCATACCACTGAGATAGGTGCAGCAATAACCAACAGAATTATTCCCATAGATGAGTTACCTTATATGTGCGCAGCTTGTGAGTGCTGCTTTTGTGACCATATGATGGACGGGCTTATGGAAGTGTAAAGAGTTCTTCTATCTTTACTGTATAAGTTCCAAGAATGAATAAAGTTTAAATCTTGTTCTTATCTTGAATCTTGCTCTCTTTGAGACTTTTTTTGGTGGTTAATCTTGATTTAAATTTTTCTCTAAGTCTCATATTTGTGCATCTTGCGAAATTATCCCAGTTTGCGAGATGAGGACATCTCGCGTCTTTCAAGTGGGAGAGAATGTAAGATTCCTCCCCAGCCTCTCAAAATGTCCAGCACTGTATTCCCCTGTAATTAATTCCCTCTTCAGAAATATAAAGACCCTGTTTCTAACTGTTTTAACCTAGAGAGAGAAAATATTCTAGAGAGAGAATATTCAGATTTTGAATATTTTTGGATAGAAAAATATCTCATATAATTAAGATGAATTCCCCTGAAACAGAAATTCAAAAAGAATTTTCAAATGTGCAATTGGAATTAATTGGAAATAGGTATAAAGAACCTTAGTCTAAGGGTCTAGATTTTCAGAAATCTTTAGACTATGGTCCAATTAAGGTTCCTATGGACCAATAGCATCAATCCATGTGTAGGGAGGAGATAAATCCAATTTGTAAAAAGAAGATACCCAAAAATGAGTAAATGCTCACATAAGGTGAAGAGTTGAAAATGTACAAGGTTTATTAGTAAAAAACTATGAGCAATATTAAAAATATGAGATATTTTGGGTATAATGATTCCATTTCGACACATATGTAAGGAAGGGGAGTTCTTTAAAGGAGGTGCATATTTCACATAAGGTGAAGAGTTGAAAATGTACAAGGTTTATCAGTAAAAAATTATGAGCAATATTAAAAATATGAGATATTTTGGGTATAATGATTTCATTTTGACACATATGTAAGGAAGGGGAGTCCCTTAAATGCTCACATAAGATGAAGAGTTGAAAATGTACAAGGTTTAATAGTAAAAAAAAACTATGAGTAATATAAAAATATGAGATATTTTGAGTGTAAGGATCCCATTTTTGACACATCAATAAGGAAAAGGAGGGCCTTCAATGAGGCGCCTAAAACACATGCTTAAATGAGTTTTAAAATCATAAAAGTTGAGATATTTCATCTCTCCTCTCTCCTCATTCAAGTCTAGTTCCAAAAAGTTAGCTTAAGTGACCAAAAAATGGTCAAAAAGTGACCAAACTGACTTGGAAAATTCTAGAATCAGTTTGTTTGGTTAGGAGCTCAAATTTTCCTATAAATAGAAGCCTCCCCTTGTTGAAAAATATAGTGTCTTATGCATAGTTACTCTACTCCACCTAAGCCAAGAACTGTGAATTCTTTAATAATTCACTAGTTTTTGACACTTCCCTCTTCTTTAATACCCATTGGTGGCTCCATCAACATACTAAACCAATTGATTGGTTGGGGGCCTCTACCGTGAACAAAGAAGCAAGCAATTTGTAAGGTAAGTATGGTGAATTTTGATTTTTTTATAATTTCTCAATGTTTCTCTCTTCTCAACCCCTCTCAAGCTTGAGAAGCTTAATTGGTATGGTTTTTGAATGCTATTGAAGTTAATTAATTAATGATAGAAAAGAATTACATAAATTTCTATTTATGTTTAATTCTAATGGTTTTTTCTCTCTCTCACTTAAGAAATGGTCATACTCATGACCCCCTCTCAATCCAAATGAAGCTTTTCATAAAGCTTTTCCTTAATCCAAGATTAATCTATGCTTAAGAATAAATTAATGGTTTTTTTTAATCTATGCTTTTAGTTTCTGTATTCTATGTTTATTTTTTTATTCAATCCATTAAGGGTTAATGATCCAATTAGGGATCATTCTAATCATTCCCTTAAAGATAAGCCTTATTTTTTTAAAATAATTGAGATTTATTAGTTATAGTAGCGGAGCTATGGCAAAATTTTATAAAAATTTACACATAAAATAATTTCACTCAAAGCATGAAAAGAGGATTTCCTACCATATTCTAGGAATTATCATCCTAGATTATTTGAAAGAAATTCATTAGAATCATGAGGAAATTGAAATTTTTATATTATGCATAATGGATAAAATTTTATATCAAAAGTGTTACTTTTAGCATAATTAAATTTCATGCATAGAGGTAAGCATAAAAGATAAATATTTTATTATAAAAATATTACTTTTAACATAATTGAATTTCATGCATAGAGGTATGCATAAAAGATAAATATTTTATTATAAAAGTGTTACTTTTAGCATAATTAAATTTCATACATAGAGGTATGCATAAAAGATAAATATTTTATTATAAAAGTGTTACTTTTAACATAATTGAATTTCATGCATAGAGGTATGCATAAAAGATAAATATTTTATTATAAAAGTGTTACTTTTAACATAATTGAATTTTATGCATAGAGGTATGCATAAAAGATGAATATTTTATTATTATAAAATTGTAAAGAAAAAAAATGATTATTTTATTATAAAAAGTTATTTTCATCATATTGAATTTCGTGCATAGAAATGATAAAAATAAATAAATTATTATTTTATTATAAAAATATTACCAAAAAAATGATTATTTTATTGTAAAAGTGTTACTTTTATCACAATTGAAATTCTTGCATAGAGGTATGCATAAAAAAATGAGTTAGGATGTGACAAGAGGAGTTAGGATGTGATAAGAGGTGTATGAGATGTGATAAGATGAGATAAGATGCATATGAGATGAGTTAGGATGTGGTAAGATGAGTTAAGAAGTGATAAGATGAGTTAAGATGTGATAGGAAGTGTATGAGATGTGATAAGATGAGATAAGATGTATATGAGATGAGTTAAGATGTGATAAGATGAGTTAAGATGTGATAAAATGTGTATGGAATGAGATAAGAAGTGTAAGTGATGAGATAAGAAGTGTAAGTGATGAGATAAGATGTATATGGGTTGTCATAAGGTGAAAATGGATGTGATGTAAAAGAATAGATGTGAAGGCGTATGGGGCTATATGAATGGGAAGGAAAAAAATAGATGTATGTATGGATGTGAATGTGCATGTAAATGAGGATGTATGGATGAAGATGCATGAATGTGCATGTAGATGTAGATGTACGAATGAGGATGTGGATGTTTGCATATGGATGTGTATGTATGGATGTATGCATGTAGATGTGGATGTATGCATGTAGATGTGTATGTATGGATGTATGTATGTGGATGTGGATGTATGAGTAAGAATGTGAAAATGGATGTATGCATGGATGGGTATGAAGAATAATGAAGGTGAATGTGTATGGGAAATAATGTGTCGTTGATATGAATGAATGGATGGATGAGAATGAGTACATATGAAGGGAATGTGGAATAAGTAATGTGGATTGAGAAGGGATAATGTGGAAAGATGGAATTCGATATAGAAACTGTATTTTGTGACTGTTTGTAAATGACTGTTTTATGTCAAGAATGCAGGGAAGGCATTTTGACCGTCTTGTGATCAAGGTCGTGGTGACCTAACTGATAAAGTTGCAACTGCTGAATGGAGGACGTCTCGTGCAGCAAGGTCGGCCGAGGTCTTGACCAGCCTCGATGCGATTAAAATGGTGAGCTTTCGGTACGGTGGATGAGGGGCCAAGGAAGCGGCCTATGAGTGAAGCGCTAGGTCACCTGCGAAGGATCCTAGAGGGTGCTGACCATACGGTGCTCGGGCTCTGGGTCGCCCACGATACCCACGCGTGCGTCGAGGAAGATATTGGAACAAGGAGTAAGAGTTGTTTTCTGAAACCGGGCATGGATCTGGTTGACTGACCTTGCTGGTCCTCAACGGATGAGTCCATGGCTCTTTATATGGATCTGTTGGTTGATCTTGCTGATCTTCAACGAGAGTCCATCTTGATAAGTGATTATATTGCCGAGTATTATGGGCTAGGAACTATTGAAACGGCCCCTGAGTGGACAGGTGGTGAGCGTTCTAGTTGCCAATGATGCCATACATACTCTGATGAAGGAATGATGGGAAATTGAATCAACCGGATAATTTGAAAGATGGTGATCAGTGATACTATGGTTTTATTAAAGGATTGTTTTAAAACTAGTTCAATCTGTGAAAATGCCATAGATACTCTGATGAAGGAATGATGGGAAATTGAATCAATCGGATAATTTGGAAGATGGTGATCAGTGATACTATGGTTTTATTAAAGGATTGTTTTAAAACTAGTTGAATCTGTGAAAAGGCAATTTCATATTGGGTGTGTAAGTGGCGTGACTAGTTTTATTTTGCATGAACTTCCGGCTAGGGGGCCTTGGAACTCTTTTCCTTGGTACCCGGGACAAAACCTAACCAAATTCTTAATTGGATCCCATCACTACAGTGGTTGGGCGGTTGGCTAACCCATGGGACTGGATGGGGTTAGGCTGGACTGATGGATCCGTAAATCGAGACTCAACTTTTGTTATTACGATAGATAAAGTAAATCCCGGACAGTAATTGTTCTATGGATAGGAATCAACGGCTGTGCCTCTTGAATGGGGAAAAAAGCATTGATCTCAATGATCCAAGTGCAAGTTTCTTCCTTGATCTGATCAAGTATCTTGAAGATGCAATTGGATCAGCTTGATCAGAAATGATCTTGACTACGTTAGAGTAAAAAGTTTTCCTGGTGGAATCACCCGTGCTTTCCGGTAAAGGAAGTTTTTTTGGGTTCGATTTTGGAACAACCGACAGATTAGTCTCTTATCCGGATATCCGTGGGTGAGGCCCCGTATGTGGGACCCCTGTCCCGCGCGAGAAGTGCTACTTTCGCTAGTATCCTGAATCCGTTGCTCGGTGGGAACAGGGATCTTACAGTTGGTATCAGAGCATTTGGCTAATAAAGATCAACTGAGAAACCAAATATGTCAAAAATTTATCAAGAAGCACAAAAAAGGTTGTAATTGTGTGATATAATTCATACAATTTGATATTCAAACTGAAATTCGTAATTTGGTAATTGGGTCTTCAGATGAAAATACCTCAATTATATAGAATCCCTGACTTGCTTGAGACCTAGACATGATGGTATTTACCTTATAATTCCAAGGGCCGTGACTACCCGTATATACCGAGAGTATAACTGCAGCTCTTTACTGACAGTATATACGAGTAAATCTAAGACTTGAAATTATAAGCGTTAATGCTATCCAGATGATGAATTCGAATGTGGTTGATATGATTTTTAATTCTGTTTGAGAATTGATGAATTGATTTGGATTCTGATTGAAAAATGATGAATTCTGAAGCTTAGTTGAAATATAATAACCTGAGCAAAACCACAATGAGGATGAATGGGACGAGTCCCTGTGATGATATTCATAACAGGAATGATGATAATGATTTAGCAAATCACTATGAGATTAGTGGATTGTGTTGCCAGATTGCTACTGTTAACACTTGACCGGTAGATCAAGTTAAGGGATGACAAATTGAGAACTTGCTTAACTGAAATTTCCGTGGAGGAATCTTCAGAAGGGAATTTTTCGGTCTAATGGACCATTATCGTGTTAAAGATATGAATGATATGATTTGAATGAATTGTTATTTAATGATGAGTTCTATTTAAGGGATAATTATCCCAGTATTTTGTTGGGTTGACCAGAATATAAGGAACCCCAGAATAAATTGGATCTTAAGAAAAAGAGTTGTCCTCTACTTTGCGAGATGAGGACATCTCGCACTTTTCAAGTGGGGTAGAATGTAAGATTCTTCCCCCAGCCTTCGAGGTATACAGGAGTAAGAACATCCCTTTCTGATCTTATAACTATTCTCTCTCTAAAATAAAAGAGAGATTCTGTTTAAAAAAGGAAGAACCTTCCCCAGAATACTTCTCAGGAGTCCCACCTGTTTTAAGGATTCAGAACAATGAGTTCAGAAGTGAGAATCGATGTTTTGGATATCAAGGTTTTGGTCTTCATTCGAGTACGGCCCAAAAGAAGTTCTTTATCTCTTAGGAAGTATAAGAAGTTATCCCCAGTTATTGTGGACCAAAGAAAGTAGGTGATTTAGCTTACGAACTTCTTTTATCTCCTCATCTCAAAGTTCTGAATGCCTTCTATAGAAAAATGTACCAAACCCAAATCATGGAAAGACGATAAAACTTCAGTGGCAAGTTACCGTTGGCTTCTAAGTTACGCTAGCTCCTTCCTTTATATAAGTCGTAACTTTTACTTATCTTTTACTTATCATTCACAGTAATCTTACTCCCATCGATCTCCTTTCTTTCTTAATCTCCTTCATGGCTTGGCAACAAGAATTAGTTTTATCCATAATGATTCCTCACCTTCAAGACGCAAGTGAGTCTGTGAAGAAGGATTTTATAGAACAGTATGAGCGCTCACTTTTCCCTCACTTGGGAACTTCTGTAGTGTAGACCAAATGGCGGACCTATCAAGACATAACTAGGGTAACACCCTGGGGTCAGCAACATTTTCGTAATAATGTCCGCTTGGCCATGGTTATTGAAGCTTTGGGTTTGGGTCCCCGATACTATTGCGTCATGAGATCAAGGCATCTTGGGTTTTCTGAGCGGGTCTTCTTACTGGCGTGTTTTCTTCCTCATGAGAAGATATGCCTTTACCCCGTTTTTGGCTTGCCTCTCAGAGGTCCTTTTGTTAGATCACCTCATACCACTGAGATAGGTGCAGCAATAACCAACAGAATTATTCCCATAGATGAGTTACCTTATATGTGCGCAGCTTGTGAGTGCTGCTTTTGTGACCATATGATGGACGGGCTTATGGAAGTGTAAAGAGTTCTTCTATCTTTACTGTATAAGTTCCAAGAATGAATAAAGTTTAAATCTTGTTCTTATCTTGAATCTTGCTCTCTTTGAGACTTTTTTTGGTGGTTAATCTTGATTTAAATTTTTCTCTAAGTCTCATATTTGTGCATCTTGCGAAATTATCCCAGTTTGCGAGATGAGGACATCTCGCGTCTTTCAAGTGGGAGAGAATGTAAGATTCCTCCCCAGCCTCTCAAAATGTCCAGCACTGTATTCCCCTGTAATTAATTCCCTCTTCAGAAATATAAAGACCCTGTTTCTAACTGTTTTAACCTAGAGAGAGAAAATATTCTAGAGAGAGAATATTCAGATTTTGAATATTTTTGGATAGAAAAATATCTCATATAATTAAGATGAATTTCCCTAAAACAAAAATTCAAAAAGAATTTTCAAATGTGCAATTGGAATTAATTGGAAATAGGTATAAAGAACCTTAGTCTAAGGGTCTAGATTTTCAGAAATCTTTAGACTATGGTCCAATCAAGGTTCCTATGGACCAATAGAATCAATCCATGTGTAGGGAGGAGATAAATCCAATTTGTAAAAAGAAGATACCCAAAAATGAGTAAATGCTCACATAAGGTGAAGAGTTGAAAATGTACAAGGTTTATTAGTAAAAAACTATGAGCAATATTAAAAATATGAGATATTTTGGGTATAATGATTCCATTTTGACACATATGTAAGGAAGGGGAGTTCTTTAAAGGAGGTGCATATTTCACATAAGGTGAAGAGTTGAAAATGTACAAGGTTTATCAGTAAAAAATTATGAGCAATATTAAAAATATGAGATATTTTGGGTATAATGATTTCATTTTGACACATATGTAAGGAAGGGGAGTCCCTTAAATGCTCACATAAGATGAAGAGTTGAAAATGTACAAGGTTTAATAGTAAAAAAAAAACTATGAGTAATATAAAAATATGAGATATTTTGAGTGTAAGGATCCCATTTTTGACACATCAATAAGGAAAAGGAGGGCCTTCAATGAGGCGCCTAAAACACATGCTTAAATGAGTTTTAAAATCATAAAAGTTGAGATATTTCATCTCTCCTCTCTCCTCATTCAAGTCTAGTTCCAAAAAGTTAGCTTAAGTGACCAAAAAATGGTCAAAAAGTGACCAAACTGACTTGGAAAATTCTAGAATCAGTTTGTTTGGTTAGGAGCTCAAATTTTCCTATAAATAGAAGCCTCCCCTTGTTGAAAAATATATAGTGTCTTATGCATAGTTACTCTACTCCACCTAAGCCAAGAACTGTGAATTCTTTAATAATTCACTAGTTTTTGACACTTCCCTCTTCTTTAATACCCATTGGTGGCTCCAACAACATACTAAACCAATTGATTGGTTGGGGGCCTCTACCGTGAACAAAGAAGCAAGCAATTTGTAAGGTAAGTATGGTGAATTTTGATTTTTTTATAATTTCTCAATGTTTCTCTCTTCTCAACCCCTCTCAAGCTTGAGAAGCTTAATTGGTATGGTTTTTGAATGCTATTGAAGTTAATTAATTAATGATAGAAAAGAATTACATAAATTTCTATTTATGTTTAATTCTAATGGTTTTTTCTCTCTCTCACTTAAGAAATGGTCATACTCATGACCCCCTCTCAATCCAAATGAAGCTTTTCATAAAGCTTTTCCTTAATCCAAGATTAATCTATGCTTAAGAATAAATTAATGGTTTTTTTTAATCTATGCTTTTAGTTTATGTATTCTATGTTTATTTTTTTATTCAATCCATTAAGGGTTAATGATCCAATTAGGGATCATTCTAATCATTCTCTTAAAGATAAGCCTTATTTTTTTAAAATAATTGAGATTTATTAGTTATAGTAGCGGAGCTATGGCAAAATTTTATAAAAATTTACACATAAAATAATTTCACTCAAAGCATGAAAAGAGGATTTCCTACCATATTCTAGGAATTATCATCCTAGATTAATTGAAAGAAATTCATTAGAATCATGAGGAAATTGAAATTTTTATATTATGCATAATGGATAAAATTTTATATCAAAAGTGTTACTTTTAGCATAATTAAATTTCATGCATAGAGGTAAGCATAAAAGATAAATATTTTATTATAAAAATGTTACTTTTAACATAATTGAATTTCATGCATAGAGGTATGCATAAAAGATAAATATTTTATTATAAAAGTGTTACTTTTAGCATAATTAAATTTCATACATAGAGGTATGCATAAAAGATAAATATTTTATTATAAAAGTGTTACTTTTAACATAATTGAATTTCATGCATAGAGGTATGCATAAAAGATAAATATTTTATTATAAAAGTGTTACTTTTAACATAATTGAATTTTATGCATAGAGGTATGCATAAAAGATGAATATTTTATTATTATAAAACTGTAAAGAAAAAAAAGATTATTTTATTATAAAAAGTTATTTTCATCATATTGAATTTCGTGCATAGAAATGATAAAAATAAATAAATTATTATTTTATTATAAAAATATTACAAAAAAATAATTATTTTATTGTAAAAGTGTTACTTTTATCACAATTGAAATTCTTGCATAGAGGTATGCATAAAAAAATGAGTTAGGATGTGATAAGAGGAGTTAGGATATGATAAGAGGTGTATGAGATGTGATAAGATGAGATAAGATGCATATGAGATGAGTTAGGATGTGGTAAGATGAGTTAAGAAGTGATAAGATGAGTTAAGATGTGATAGGAAGTGTATGAGATGTGATAAGATGAGATAAGATGTATATGAGATGAGTTAAGATGTGATAAGATGAGTTAAGATGTGATAAAATGTGTATGGAATGAGATAAGAAGTGTAAGTGATGAGATAAGATGTGTATGGATTGTCATAAGGTGAAAATGGATGTGATGTAAAAGAATAGATGTGAAGGCGTATGGGGCTATATGAATGGGAAGGAAAAAAATAGATGTATGTATGGATGTGAATGTGCATGTAAATGAGGATGTATGGATGAAGATGCATGAATGTGCATGTAGATGTAGATGTACAAAATGAGGATGTGGATGTTTGCATATGGATGTGTATGTATGGATGTATGCATGTAGATGTGGATGTATGCATGTAGATGTGTATGTATGGATGTATGTATGTGGATGTGGATGTATGAGTAAGAATGTGAAAATGAATGTATGCATGGATGGGTATGAAGAATAATGAAGGTGAATGTGTATGGGAAATAATGTGTCGTTGATATGAATGAATGGATGAGAATGAGTACATATGAAGGGAATGTGGAATAAGTAATGTGGATTGAGAAGGGATAATGTGGAAAGATGGAATTCGATATAGAAACTGTATTTTGTGACTGTTTGTAAATGACTGTTTTATGTCAAGAATGCTGGGAAAGCATTTTGACCGTCTTGTGATCAAGGTTGTGGTGACCTAACTGATAAAGTTGCAACTGCTGACGGAGAGTCAATGGAGGACGTCTCGTGCAGCAAGGTCGGCCGAGGTCTTGACCAGCCTCGGTGCGATTAAAATGGTGAGCTTCCGGTACGGTGGATGAGGGGCCAAGGAAGCGGCCTATGAGTGAAGCGCTAGGTCACCTGCGAAGGATCCTAGAGGGTGCTGACCATACGGTGCTCGGGCTCTGGGTCACCCAGGATACCCACGCGTGCGTCGAGGAAGATATTGGAACAAGGAGTAAGAGTTGTTTTCTGAAACCGGGCATGGATCTGGTTGACTGACCTTGCTGGTCCTCAACAGATGAGTCCATGGCTCTTTATATGGATCTGTTGGTTGATCTTGCTGATCTTCAACGAGAGTCCATCTTGATAAGTGATTATATTGCCGAGTATTATGGGCTAGGAACTATTGAAACGGCCCCTGAGTGGACAGGTGGTGAGCGTTCTAGTTGCCAATGATGCCATAGATACTCTGATGAAGGAATGATGGGAAATTGAATCAACCGGATAATTTGGAAGATGGTGATCAGTGATACTATGGTTTTATTAAAGGATTGTTTTAAAACTAGTTGAATGTGTGAAAAGGCAATTTCATATTGGGTGTGTAAGTGGCGTGACTAGTTTTATTTTGCATGAACTTCCGGCTAGGGGGCCTTGGAACTCTTTTCCTTGGTACCCGGGACAAAACCTAACCAAATTCTTAATTGGATCCCATCACTACAGTGGTTGGGCGGTTGGCTAACCCATGGGACTGGATGGGGTTAGGCTGGACTGATGGATCTGTAAATCGAGACTCAACTTTTGTTATTACGATAGATAAAGTAAATCCCCGGACAGTAATTGTTCTATGGATAGGAATCAACGGCTGTGCCTCTTGAATGGGAAAAAAAGCGTTGATCCCAATGATCCAAGTGCAAGTTTCTTCCTTGATCTGATCAAGTATCTTGAAGATGCAATTGGATCAGCTTGATCAGAAATGATCTTGACTACGTTAGAGTAAAAAGTTTTCCTGGTGGAATCACCCGTGCTTTCCGGTAAAGGAAGTTTTTTTGGGTTCAGTTTTGGAACAACCGACGGATTAGTCTCTTATCCGGATATCCGTGGGTGAGGCCCCGTATGTGGGACCCCTGTCCCGCGCGAGAAGTGCTTCTTTTGCTGCCAGTATCCTGAATCCGTTGCTCGGTGGGAACAGGGATCTTACATGGTTTGTAGTAGAGTTATCCTTCTCTAACTCACTGAGCTGCACCAAGGCTTTTAAGTGACTTGCCATCTTTGTGTGACCTTCTGATAGCCGAAGCTTCTGAGCTTGTTGTTGCTGCTACATATTTTTGGTTACCATTTGCTGCCTAATTCACCTTCTAGCCATGTTCTACAGTTGAAATGGTCTATAGTTGGTCCTACTTATGTTGGTATTCTTGGTGAGCTGACAAATCATATCTAGGCAAAATTTGGATTGCTTTTGCCTGTCTGGGTCACAACATGTGTGGCGAGACAGAGTATTCCTCCTTATCGACTTTTGAGAGTTCCTCCTCGATGTATACATCATGTTAGTTGGCATGGTGATTACTTAAGCGGGAAGATTGAATGCTTTGGTTATATTTTCTGGTGTGACAGGCACAACCTTACACCCTTTCATATGTATATTATTATTCTTTGACAACTTTGCTAGCTGCACTTCGGCTTCAATATTTTCTTGTAGGCTTGTCTAGTTCTTTGTTGTGAAGCCATACAACCTGACCTTCTGTGCAGCCACTCTTGCTGAAATGTGGGGTCCAATATGGCATTGTAGGGATCAAACTCCACGTTCTTGCTATTGCTAGCCATTGCAGGGTCTGGTTGTAGATTTTTGCAAGAAGGGGAAAAGATGGATGGGAGCGAGAGAGCTTGAGATGGCAAGACAAAAAGAAAGAGTGAGAGAGAGATTCGAAAATGATTTAAGAAGAGTGAGGGAGTGGAGTTTGGTCGTGATAGGGTTTCTTTGTAAGATCCCTGTTCCCACCGCGCAACGGGTTCGGATGCTGGCAGCGAAAGTAGCACATTTTGCGAGGGAAGGGTCCCACACTCAGGGCCTCGTCCATGGATATCCGGACAAAAGACTAATCCATGGTTTTTCCAAAACCGAACCCGAAAAAACTTCCCTTATCCGGAAAGCACGGGCGATTCCTCCATGATAACTTTATACTCTAACGTAGTCAAGACCATTACTGATCAAACTGATCCGACTGCACCTACAAAGGTACTCGGTCAGATCAAGGAAGAAACTTGCACTTGGATCATTGGGATCAACGCTTTTTTCCCCATCAAGAGGCACAGCCGTTGATTCCTATCCATAGAACAATTACTATCCGGGATTTACTTTATCTATCGTAGTAACAGAAATTGAGTCTCGATTTACGGATCCATCAGTCCAGCCTAACCCCATCCGATCCCATGGGTTAGCCAACTGCCCAACCACTGTAGTGATGGGATCCAATTTGGAATTTGGCTAGGTTTTGTCCCGGGTACCAAGGAAAAGAGTTCCAAGGCCCCCTAGCTGGAAGTTCATGCAAACATAAAACTAGCCACACCACTTACACACCCAATATGAAATTACCTTTTTCTTAGCATCAGCATCACCTAACTTTAAAACAATCCTTTAATGAAACCATAGTACCACTGATCACAATCTTCCAATTTATCCGGTTGATTCATAATTTCCCATCATTCCTTCATCAGAGTATCTATGGCATCATTGGCAACTAGAACACCACCACCTGTCCACTCAGGGGCCTTTTCCATAGTTCCTAGCCCATAATACTCGGCAATATAATCACTTATAAAAATCAAGATGGACTCTCGTTGAAGATCAGCAAGATCAACCAACAGATCCATAAAAAGAGCCATGGACTCATCCATTGAAGACCAGCAAGGTCAATCAACCAGATCCATGCCCGGTTTCAAAAAACAACTCTTACTCCTTGTTCCAATATCTTCCTCGACGTACGTGTGGGTATCCTAGGCGACCCAGAGCCCGAGCATCGTATGGTCAGCACTCTCTAGGATCCTTCGCAGGTGACCTAGCGCTTCACTCATAGGCCGCTTCCTTGGTCCCTCATCCACCGTACCGGAAGCTCACCATTTTAATCGAACCGAGGCTAGTCAAGACCTCGGTCGACCTTGCTACACGAGACGTCCTCCATTGACTCTCCGTCAACAGTTGCAGCTTTATCAGTTAGGTCTCCACGAACAAGATGGTCAAAATGCTTCCCCAGCATTCTTGACATAAAACAGCCATTTACAAACAGCATTTACAAACAGTTTACAAATACAATTTCTATATTAACTCTCATTTTTCCACATTATCCCTCATTAATCCACATTACTTATTCCACATTCCATTTATATGTGTACTCATCCAATCACATCATTTTTCATCTCTTCACTTCAGATTCCTTCACATCACATATCATATATTCACATCCATATCCACATCCATACATCCACATCCACATCCACATTCACATCCATACATCCACATCTACATGCTTACCTCCATTTTCACATCCTCATTTATACATCCACATCCCATATCCATATTCATACATACACATCCATATGCACATCCATACATGCACATCCACATGCATACATCCACTATCACGTCCTCATTCATACATCCACATCCACATACATACATACATCCACATCCACATTCCCATTCACATCTATACATCCACATCTACATCTACATTCACATACATACATACATCCACATCCACATTCCACATTCACATCTATACATCCACATCTACATCCACATTCACATACATCTACATCCACATTTCCATTCACATCTATACATCTACATCTACATCCACATACATACATACATCCACATCCACATTCCACATTCACATACAGCCACATCTACATCCACATTCACATCTACATCCACATTCACATCTATGCATATACATCTTCATGCATACATCCATTTTCACATTCATACATCCACACTCCCATCTCCACATCCACACATCCACATACATACATCCATTTCCACATTCCCATTCATATAACCCCATATGCCTTCACATCTAATCTTTTACATCACATCCATTCTCGCCCTATCACAACCCATATACATCTTATCCTATCACATACACTTCTTACCTCATCCCATACACATCTTATCACATCTTAATTCATCTTATCACCTCCTAACTTATTTCATAAGCATCTTATCACCTCTTATCACATCTTATACACCTCTTATCACATCCTATCACATCTCATATCTATTTATAGAATACAAGAGAACTCTTATATTTGATATAAGATTTCTTTACACATTTATTTATGCATAAATTCTATTTAAGGAGATTAATACTTTCAAAGTAAAAATCAATCTTTTATGCATCTTCCTATGCATAAATTCATTTTAAATGAAAATGACACTTTTAAATTAAATTTCAATCTTTTATGCATAAATTCAATTTAGATGAGAATGACACTTTTGAATTAAAAATCAATCTTTATGCATCTTCTTATGCATAAATTCAATTTGGTAGGAATTACACTTTGAGAATAAAAGAATTTCTCTTATGCATCTAAGTTATGCATAAAATCCATTTATAATGAAAAATCACACTTTTAGTATAAAAGAATATCTTTTATGCATACCTCTATGCATAAAATCCAATATGATAAAAGTAACACTTTTACAATAAAATAATCAACTTTTATGCATACCTCTATGCATGAAATTCAATTATGATAAAAGTAACACTTTTATATTAAAATAATAATCTTTTATGCATACCTTTATGCATGAAATCTAATTATGATAAAAGTAACACTTTTATGTTAAAATAATAATCTTTTATGCATACCTCTGCATGAAAATCAATTATGCATAATATAAAAATCAATTTCTCTAGGATTACAATGAATATCTTTCAATTAATCTAGGATGATAAATCCTAGAATATGGTAGGAAGTCCTCTTTTTATGCTTTGAATGAAATTATTTTATGCGTAATTTTTATAAAAATTTTGCCATAGCTCCGCTGCTATGATTGATAAATCTCAATTTTTCTAAGGGATAAAGCTTATCTTTAAGAAAATAATTAGAATGATCCCTAATTGGATCATTAATCCATAATAATGGATTGAATCATCAATATTCATGAAATACATAAACTAAAAGCATAGAAAAAAGCCATTAATTTGGCCTCAAGCATAGATTAATCTTGGATTAAGGAAAAGCTTTATGAAAAGCTTCATTTGGATGTAATTCTTTACTATCATTAATCAATTAACTTCAATAGCATTCATCAAATTATGTAACTCTTCACTACTATTCATCAATTAACTTCAATAGCATTTAAAAACCATACCAATTAAGCTTCTCAAGCTTGAGAGGGGTTGAGAAGAGAGAAACATTGAGAAATTATAGAAAAGATCAATATTCACTAATTACCTTACAAATTGCTTGATTCTTTGTTCACGGTAGAGGCCCCCAACCAATCAATTGGTTAAGTATGTTGATGGAGCCACCAATGGGGATTGAAGAAAGAGGGAAGCTCCAATTTCTTCAATTTGGAGAGAATTTAGAGAATAGTAGAAATTAGCATTATTTCAGCATAACTCTAGTATAGTAAAATTCTTCTATATCTTTTTCAAAGGACTCATGTTCTATTTATAGGAGAGGGAAGCTCTAACCAAAGCTAACTGAATTCTAGAATTTTCCATATCCAATTTGGTTGAATTTGGACTAGATTTGGACCTAGTTTGGTTACTTTTTGATTTGGTTTGGTTCCATTTTGATTTGGTTTGGTTCAAGAGAGAGGAGAGATAAAAATATCACATTATTTTTGAGTTTAAAACTCATTCAAGCATGTGAAATATGCACCTCCTTTAAAGAACTCCCCTTCCTTACATATGTGTCAAAATGGAATCATTATACCCAAAATATCTCATATTTTTAATATTGCTCATAGTTTTTTACTAATAAACCTTGTACATTTTCAACTCTTCATCTTGTATTAGCATTTACTCATTTTTGGATACCCAAAATATCTCATATTTTTAATATTGCTCATAGTTTTTAACTAATAAACCTTGTACATTTTCAACTCTTCATCTTATGTGAGCATTTACTCCTTTTTGGATACCCAAAATATCTCATATTTTTAATATTGCTCATAGTTTTTTACTAATAAACCTTGTACATTTTTAACTCTTCATCTTGTGTGAGAATTTACTCATTTTTGGATACCCAAAATATCTCATACTTTTAATATTGCTCATAGTTTTTTACTAATAAACCTTGTACATTTTCAACTCTTCATCTTATGTGAGCATTTACTCATTTTTGGGTATCTTCTTTTACAAATTGGATTTATCTCCTCCCTACACATGGATTGATGCTATTGGCCCATAGGAACCTTAATTGGACCATAATCCAAAAATTTCTGAAAATCTAGACCCTTAGGCTAAGGTCCTTTATACCCATTTCCAATAAATTCTAATTGCACATTGGAAAGTTCTTTTTGAATTTCTGTTTCACGGGAATTCATTTTAATAATATGAGAAATTTTTCTATCTAGAAATATTCAAAATCTGAATATTCTCTCTCTAGAATATTTTCTCTCTCTATGTCAAAATAGGCAGAGACAAGATCTTTTTTATTTTCGAAGAGGGGATTGATTACAGGGGAAGATGCTGGACATCTTGAGAGGCTGGGGAGGAATCTTACATTCTCTCCCACTTGAAAAACGCGAGATGCCCTCATCTCGCAAACTGGGGGTAATTTTACAAGATGCACGAATATGAGACTGAGAGAAATTTTTTAATTAAGATTAACCTCCAAGAAAAGTCTCAAAGAGAGCAAGACTCAAGACAAGAACAAAGATTTCAACTTTATTCATTCTTGGAACATAAACAGTAAAGATAGAAGAACTCTTTATACTTCCATAAGCCCGTCCATCATATGGTCACAAAAGCAGCACTCACAAGCTGCACACGTATAAGGTAATTCATCTATGGGAATAATTTGGCCGGTTATTGCAGCACCTATCTCATTGGCATGAGGTGACCTATTAAAATGACCTCTGAGAGGCAAGCCAAAAACGGGATAAAGGCATATCTTCTGGTGAGGAAGAAAACATGCTAGTAAGAAGACCCGCTCAGAAAATCCACCATGCCTTGATCTCATCACACAGTAGTATCGGGGACCCAAACCAAAGGCTTCAATAACCATCGCCAAGCAAACATTGTTACGAAAGTGCTGTCGCCCCCACGGTGTTACCCTAGTTATATCTCGACAGGTCCGCCATTTGGTCTGAGCTACAGAAGTTCCCAAGTGAGGGAAAAGTGAACGCTCATACAGTTCTATAAAATCCTTCTTCACAGATTCGCTTGCATCTTGAAGGTGAGAAATCATCATGGATAAAACTAATTCCTGTTGCCAAGCCATGAAGGAGATTAAGAAAGAAAGGAGATCGATGGAAGTAAGATTACTGTGAGCGACAAGTAAAAGTTACGACTTATATAAAGGAAGGAGCTAGCGTAACTTAGAAGCCAACGGTATCTTGTCACTGAAGTTTTTCCGTCTTTCCATGATTTGGGTTTGGCACATATTTCTATAGAAGGTTCATATGAAATACATTATGAACTTTGAGATGATGAGGTAGAAAAAGCTCATAGGCTAAGTCACCTACTTTCATTGAAATCCGATATGGCCCACAATATCTGGGGGATAACTTCTTATACTTCCTAAGAGATAAAGAACTTCTTTTGGGCCGTACTCGAATGAAGACCATATCTGCTTCTTTGAATTCTCTGACTGCCCTCTTTTTATCTGCATACTGCTTCTGTCGATCCTAGGCAGTCTTTTAATTGATGACCAAAACCTTGGCATCCAAAACACCGGTTCTCACTTCTGAACTCATCGTTCATAATCCTTAAAACAGGTGGGACTTTTGAGAAGTATTATGGGGAAAGGGTCTTCCTTTTTTAAACAGAATCTTTCTTTTATTTAGAGAGGAAATAATTATAAGATCAGAAAGGGAGATTCTTACTCCTGCATACCTTGAAGGCTGGGGGAAGAAATCTTACATTCTACCCCACTTAAAAAGTGCGAGATGTCCTCATCTCGCAAGTAGAGGACAACTCATTTTCTTAAGATCCAATTTATTCTGGGATTCCTTATATTCAGGTCAACCCAACAGAATACGGGGATAAATATTCCTTATATAGAACTCATCATTAAATAACAATTCATTCAGATCATATCATTCATATCTTTAACACGATAATGGTCCATTAGACCGAAAAATTTCCTTCTGAACATTCCTCCACGGGAATTTCAGTTAAGTAAGTTCTCAATTTGACATCCCTTAACTTGATCTACCGGTCAAGTATTAACAGTAGCAATTTGACAGCACAATCCACTAATCTCATAATGATTTGCTGAAATCATTATCATCATTTATCATCACAGGGACTCGTCCATTTCATCCTCATTGTGGTTTTGCTCAGGTTATTATATTTCAACTAAATTTCAGAAATGATCATTTTTCAATCAGAATCCAAATCAATTCATCAGTTCTCAAACAAAATTAAAATCATATCAACCACATTCAAAATCATCATCTGGATAACATTAACGCTTATAATTTCAAGTCTTAGATTTACTCGTATATACTGCCGGTAAAGAGCTGCAGTTATACCCTCGATATATATGGGTCGTCGTCATAATACTTGGAACTATAAGGTAAATACCATCATGTCTAGGCCTCAAGCAAGTCAGGGATTCTATATAATTACGGTACTTCCATCTGAAGACCCAATTACCAAATTACGAATTTCAGTTTGAATATCAAATTGTATGAATTATATCACACAATTACAATCTTTTTGTGCTTCTTGATAAATTTTTGACATATTTGGCTTCTCAGTTAATCTTTATTAGCCAATTGGCTCTGATACCAACTGTAAGATCCCTATTCCCACCGCGTAACGGGTTCGGATGCTGGCAGGGAAGTAGCACATTTTGCGAGGGAAGGGTCCCACACTCGGGGCCTCGTCCACGGATATCCGGACAAAAGACTAATCCGTTGGTTTTTCCAAAACCGAACCCAGAAAAACTTTCCTTATCCGGAAAGCACGGGCGATTCCTCCAGGATAACTTTATACTCTAACGTAGTCAAGACCATTACTGATCAAACTGATCCGACTGCACCTACAAAGGTACTCGGTCAGATCAAGGAAGAAACTTGCACTTGGATCATTGGGATCAACGCTTTTTTCAAGAGGCACAGCCGTTGATTCCTATCCATAGAACAATTACTATCCAGGATTTACTTTATCTATCCTAGTAACAGAAATTGAGTCTCGATTTACAGATCCATCAGTCCAGCCTCGATCCCATGGGTTAGCCAACCGCCCAACCACTGTAGTGATGGGATCCAATTTGGAATTTGGTTAGGTTTTGTCCCGGGTACCAAGGAAAAGAGTTCCAAGGCCCCTAGCTGGAAGTTCATGCAAACATAAAACTAGCCACACCACTTACACACCCAATATGAAATTGCCTTTTTCTTAGCATCAGCATCACCTAACTTTAAAACAATCCTTTAATGAAACCATAGTACCACTGATCACAATCTTCCAATTTATCCGGTTGATTCATAATTTCCCATCATTCCTTCATCAGAGTATCTATGGCATCATTGGCAACTAGAACACCACCACCTGTCCACTCAGGGGCCTTTTCCATAGTTCCTAGCCCATAATACTCGGCAATATAATCACTTATAAAAATCAAGATGGACTCTCGTTGAAGATCAGCAAGATCAACCAACAGATCCATAAAAAGAGCCATGGACTCATCCATTGAAGACCAGCAAGGTCAATCAACCAGATCCATGCCCGGTTTCAGAAAACAACTCTTACTCCTTGTTCCAATATCTTCCTCGACGTACGTGTGGGTATCCTAGGCGACCCAGAGCCCGAGCACCGTATGGTCAGCACCCTCTAGGATCCTTCGCAAGTGACCTAGCGCTTCACTCATAGGCCGCTTCCTTGGTCCCTCATCCACCGTACCGGAAGCTCACCATTTTAATCGATCAAGACCTCGGCCGACCTTGCTACGCGAGACGTCCTCCATTGACTCTCCGTCAGCAGTTGCAACTTTATCAGTTAGGTCTCCACGACCTTAATCACAAGATGGTCAAAATGCTTCCCCAGCATTCTTGACATAAAACAACCATTTACAAACAGCATTTACAAACAGTTTACAAATACAATTTCTATATTAACTCTCATTTTTCCACATTATCCCTCATTAATCCACATTACTTATTCCACATTCCATTTATATGTGTACTCATCCAATCACATCATTTTCCATCTCTTCACTTCAGATTCCTTCACATCACATATCATATATTCACATCCATATCCACATCCATACATCCACATCCACATCCATACATCCACATCCACATCCACATCCACATTCACATCCATACATCCACATCTACATGCTTACCTCCATTTTCACATCCTCATTTATACATCCACATCCCATATCCATATTCATACATACACATCCACATCCACATCCACATCCACATGCATACATCCACTATCACGTCCTTATTCATACATCCACATCCACATACATACATACATCCACATTCACATTCCCATTCACATCTATACATCCACATACATACATACATCCACATCCACATTTCACATTCACATCTATACATCCACATCTACATCCACATTCACATACATCCACATCCACATTCCCATTCACATCTATACATCTACATCTACATCCACATACATACATACATCCACATCCACATTCCACATTCACATCTATACAGCCACATGTACATCCACATTCACATCTATGCATATACATCTTCATGCATACATCCATTTTCACATTCATACATCCATTTTCACATCTATGCATATACATCTTCATGCATACATCCATTTTCACATTCATACATCCACACTCCCATCTCCACATCCACACATCCACATACATACATCCATTTCCACATTCCCATTCATATAACCCCATATGCCTTCACATCTAATCTTTTACATCACATCCATTCTCGCCCTATCACAACCCATATACATCTTATCCTATCACATACACTTCTTACCTCATCCCATACACATCTTATCACATCTTAATTCATCTTATCACCTCCTAACTTATTTCATAAGCATCTTATCACCTCTTATCACAGCTTATACACCTCTTATCACATCCTATCACATCTCATATCTATTTATAGAATACAAGAGAATTCTTATATTTGATATAAGATTTCTTTACACATTTATTTATGCATAAATTCTATTTAAGGAGATTAATACTTTCGAAGTAAAAATTTTATGCATCTTCCTATGCATAAATTCATTTTAAATGAAAATGACACTTTTGAATTAAATTTCAATCTTTTATGCATTTTCCTATGCATAAATTCAATTTAGATGAGAATGACACTTTTGAATTAAAAATCAATCTTTATGCATCTTCTTATGCATAAATTCAATTTGGTAGGAATTACACTTTGAGAATAAAAGAATTTCTCTTATGCATCTAAGTTATGCATAAAATCCATTTATAATGAAAAATCACACTTTTAGTATAAAAAGAATATCTTTTATGCATACCTCTATGCATGAAATCCAATATGATAAAAGTAACACTTTTACAATAAAATAATCAACTTTTATGCATACCTCTATGCATGAAATTCAATTATGATAAAAGTAACACTTTTATATTAAAATAATAATCTTTTATGCATACCTTTATGCATGAAATCTAATTATGATAAAAGTAACACTTTTATGTTAAAATAATAATTTTTTATGCATACCTCTGCATGAAATCAATTATGCATAATATAACAATCAATTTCTCTAGGATTGCAATGAATATCTTTCAATTAATCTAGGATGATAATTCCTAGAATATGGTAGGAAGTCCTCTTTTTATGCTTTGAATGAAATTATTTTATGCGTAATTTTTATAAAAATTTTGCCATAGCTCCGCTGCTATGATTGATAAATCTCAATTTTTCTAAGGGATAAAGCTTATCTTTAAGAAAATAATTAGAATGATCCCTAATTGGATCATTAATCCAAAATGGATTGAATCATCAATATTCATGAAATACATAAACTAAAAGCATAGAAAAAAGCCATTAATTTGGCCTCAAGCATAGATTAATCTTGGATTAAGGAAAAGCTTTATGAAAAGCTTCATTTGGATGTAATTCTTTACTATCATTAATCAATTAACTTCAATAGCATTCATCAAATTATGTAACTCTTCACTACTATTCATCAATTAACTTCAATAGCATTTAAAAACCATACCAATTAAGCTTCTCAAGCTTGAGAGGGGTTGAGAAGAGAGAAACATTGAGAAATTATAGAAAAGATCAATATTCACTAATTACCTTACAAATTGCTTGATTCTTTGTTCACGGTAGAGGCCCCCAACCAATCAATTGGTTAAGTATGTTGATGGAGCCACCAATGGGGATTGAAGAAAGAGGGAAACTCCAATTTCTTCAATTTGGAGAGAATTTAGAGAATAGTAGAAATTAGCATTATTTCAGCATAACTCTAGTATAGTAAAATTCTTCTATATCTTTTTCAAAGGACTCATGTTCTATTTATAGGAGAGGGAAGCTCTAACCAAAGCTAATTGAATTCTAGAATTTTTCAAATCTAATTTGGTTGAATTTGGACTAGATTTGGACCTAGTTTGGTTACTTTTTGATTCGGTTTGGTTCCATTTTGATTTGGTTTGGTTCAAGAGAGAGGAGAGATAAAAATATCACATTATTTTTGAGTTTAAAACTCATTCAAGCATGTGAAATATGCACCTCCTTTAAAGAACTCCCCTTCCTTACATATGTGTCAAAATGGAATCATTATACCCAAAATATCTCATATTTTTAATATTGCTCATAGTTTTTTACTAATAAACCTTGTACATTTTCAACTCTTCATCTTGTGTGAGCATTTACTCATTTTTGGATACCCAAAATATCTCATATTTTTAATATTGCTCATAGTTTTTTACTAATAAACCTTGTACATTTTCAACTCTTCATCTTATGTGAGCATTTACTCCTTTTTGGATACCCAAAATATCTCATATTTTTAATATTGCTCATAGTTTTTTACTAATAAACCTTGTATATTTTTAACTCTTCATCTTGTGTGAGCATTTACTCATTTTTGGATACCCAAAATATCTCATACTTTTAATATTGCTCATAGTTTTTTACTAATAAACCTTGTACATTTTCAACTCTTCATCCTATGTGAGCATTTACTCATTTTTGGGTATCTTCTTTTACAAATTGGATTTATCTCCTCCCTACACATGGATTGATGCTATTGGCCCATAGGAACCTTAATTGGACCATAATCCAAAAATTTCTGAAAATCTAGACCCTTAGGCTAAGGTCCTTTATACCCATTTCCAATAAATTCTAATTGCACATTGGAAAGTTCTTTTTGAATTTCTGTTTCACGGGAATTCATTTTAATAATATGAGAAATTTTTCTATCTAGAAATATTCAAAATTTGAATATTCTCTCTCTAGAATATTTTCTCTCTCTATGTCAAAATAGGCAGAGACAAGATCTTTTTTATTTTCGAAGAGGGGATTGATTACAGGGGAAGATGCTGGACATCTTGAGAGGCTGGGGAGGAATCTTACATTCTTGATTGGGGCTATATTCTAAAGGCATTTGCCCCTTCCCTTGATGATTTCCCTAAAAGCAAGATGGTTGCCCAAGAATGTCATTATTCCCACACGTATGTGCCGTATTTACTGCTCTTTGCTCCACGTTCCCATTCCTTTGCCTTTCATCATGCATTTGTTTTTCCATTCAATGTCTCAGATTAGAGTGTTTTGTACGTGTCTTCATTTAGTTACATTGTATAGATGGGGATCGATACGAGCATCATGCACTTGTCTGCTATGTCTGCCTCTGTGTCCTCCTGATGTGACTGGTTTGTTGCTTCCCTTTGTCATTACTTTCTCTATAGGGTCTAAGTCTAAATCTGTTTATAGGCTTGGGTAGTGTTTCACCTCTTAGTGTTTTCAGCCCCTGAATGTGCCTAAGCTTAATTGTTCTGCTATTTGATAGGGACCCATCCAATGTATTTTGAGCTTACCTGGGTGTTTTTCAAGCTTTAAATTGAACAACAATACCTTCTCATCCTCTTGAAATATCTTGTGCTCTCTTTGATTCTATCCACCCACTTATTTCTTCTTTTTTGACTGATGTCTACCACCCATGAACTATGTAGCCTGCTTTCCTCCATCTTCATGAGGTGTTGCATCCACTAGTTGATTGATTCCTCTAGGCTGAGCCTTTTGGTAAGGGATATTCTAAGGCTTGGGACACCATACTCCATTGGAACTACTGCGTCTAAGCCATAGACCAAAGAGAATGGGTTGAATCCAATGCTGACCTTGTATGCTATGTGGAACGCCCATAGTTCAGAGTGCAACTCTTCATCCTAGTCTATTCTATTTTGATTGATTGTCTTTTATGAGGATCCGCTCTTCAGCACCTGATTTATAGATGCTTGACCATTTGCCTACAGATAGTAAATAATTGATTTTTTGTGCAGGATCACGTGCTGCTGAGTAAGTTTTTGAATCACTTCATTGATGAAGTTGCCTCCTTGATCACGTACCAGCTCCATTGGACATCCAAAACTTGTCATGATGTTCTCGTAAAAGAACTTGGCTACTGTTTGCAGTAGTTGACTTGTCCTTGAGGGCCTTTTCTTCCACCCATTTAGTGTAGTAGTCAGTTGTATTTGTTACCAGTCCTCCTTGCTAAAGGTTTGAATGGTCCTACAAAATCCATTCCAAAGAGTTCAAGTGGTAGGACTGGCTGATGAGGCATGTGATTAGCAAGCTTATTGGGAATGTTTGATCCACTGACACACATCACATTGCTTGACATGTTCCCATGCATTTTTAAGTACAATTGGCCACCATAAGCTTGCTTGCAAGACTTTTTTACCCGTTGTTTCTCTTGAGTAGTGCCTACCTGAGACTCCTTGATGTGCTTCTGTTAGCACGACTATTTGTTCATTCTCTGGCACATGTCTATTGACAACCTAGTCAATGCCTTTTTTGTACAAAGCTCCTACGATCTCAAGGTAATGCTTGCTTTGGAGAGCTAGTTTCTTCTGCTGATCCCTACTCATGTCAGTGGCATGACGGGCAATGTTCCTTCTGTGAGATGAATTGTAGCATGTCAAAGTACCAATTACTTTGCATGTGTGTGGATTGAATAACAAATAGGTTTGCATCTGAAAACTAATCAGCCATCCCTGTAGACTTCTCTCCTATGTATATTCTACTGAGGAAATCTTCTATGCATTTTGATTTGCTGGGGGTGTGCATGAGGGTGAACTGAAATTCTTGCAATAGAAGCATCCACCTTGCTAACTTTCCGGTCACATCTAGATTATTCACTAGATACAGTAGGGCTTGATGATCTACATGGAACATAAAAAGATTTCCTAGTAGATAATGATGAAATTTATTGACTGAGTAAATTAGTTCCAGGGCTTCCCTTTCAGTGGTGCTGTAGTCTTTCTCGGCATTTTACTAGCATAATAAATGGGTCTATACCACACTTCTTCCGTCTGTTACATCAACACACTTCTAATTGCTATATCCAATGCATCCACAAATACATGAAATGTCTTGTCCCATTCTGGTGGTTGGATTATCAGTGCACTAACAAGAAATCTTTTTTTGATTTTGGAAGGAATCCTTGTGCTCTTTTATCTAGAGGAATTCTGGCCCCTTCTTTGTGAGGTTGTACCAGTGTGGCTGCTGTGACACATTAGGAAAATACTTAAGGAATTTTCTATGAAATGATAATGCTTAAAATTTCACTTTTAATATAAAATTTAATCTATGCATAAACTTCATTTTCTAATGATAAAGATTTTACCATAACTTTTCCATATTTTCTATGAAATGAGAATGCTTAAAATTCCACTTTTAGCATAAAAAATAATTATGCATAAAATTTATTTTTTAATGATTAAAAGTTTGCCATAGTTTCCTTGCATTTTCTATGAAATGAGAATGCTTAAAAATACACTTTTAGAATAAAATTTATTAAGCATAAACCTTCATTTTCTAATAATAAAAATTTGCCATAACTTCCCCACATTTTCTATGAATTGGGAATGGTAAAAATTTCACTGTTTTAATAAAAAGATTAGTTTATGCATAAACCTAAGCTTAAAAATAAACATTAATTCATCATAAATCAAGAAAAGCATGGTTTTAAGAGAAAACCCATAAAATAAAATGCTTCCCAAGCATGAGGGAGGTTAGGAAGAAGATTAACATCAAAAGAGAGCATAAACTTCATTGTTTAGGCTTACCCTTGGTTTGTTTGATTCTTTACCTTGCAAACGTTGTGTAGCCCTCAAAGAAAAGGCTTGGCCACCAAGGCAAAAGGGTAATCTTCAAGAGAAGAAGAGGTTTAGTGAAGCACCAAAGCTTCACAATGGAGAGCCAATGAAGAGGGAAGAGGAAAATACACTAAATTAAAAATTACACTAGCATAAAATTACTCTAAGATGAAAATACAAAGGAATAAGGGTCTATTTATAGGTGAGGGAGGCCACCAACCAAGTCCAACTAGAATCTAGAGGTTTCCAGCTTTAGTTTGATTAAATTTGGACAAGTTTTAGACCAGTTAGGTCCACTTTTCTGATCTAGTTTGAAAGAGGTGAGAGGAGAGATAAAAAAATCCTCATTTTTTTGATTAAAAAATTGGAGGTAATGATGAGATTCTAGGCGCCTCCTTCATGAGCTCCTGAGGTGTCAAAATTCTATTTTTAACTAATAAACTCCCTTTTTTTTTACTATTAAGTGCCTGTACTAGTCAACTCTTCATCTTATGTGATAATTTTGGGATTTTCTTTTATTCTTGTATTTTCTTATTCCAACACTTGGATTAACCCTATTGGACCTTTAGAACACTCTTTGGACCTTAATCCATAATTTTTTGAAAATGTGGACCCTTAGGCTAAGGTGTCTAATGCACATATTTTCAATTAATTTTTAATGCCTATTAGAAAACTCTTTTTGAACTTCTATTTCAAGGGAATTCATCTTAAATAAAAGGGATAACTTTATATCCAAAAATATCTCAAAACTGTATTATCTCTCTCTAGAATATTTTCTCTCTCTAGGCCAAAAACAAAGGAAAATAATGTTTTCTTGCATTTTGAAATAGGGGATGATTACAGAGGTCTGAGAGGAGAACTTATACATCTTTTTGGGGCTAAGGAGGAACCTTACATCCATTCTGAAGTGAGGGAATGATTACAAGAGACTGAAGAGGAGATTCTTATATCTTTACATCTTAAAACCTGGAGGAAGGAATCTTACATCCTACCCCACTTAAAAAACATGAGATGTCCTCATCTTGCAACAGCTCGAGAATAATCTCTTTCTTCTTCTATTACTTCCAGTGTCACTGCTTTGGAAGTAGATGGTTGGTTTTGGAACCTCTCTCTTTGATTTCCCTATTCTTCTAAGACTGAGGTCTTACATTACTTTGCATCGAGGCTGAGGGTTGGTTAGGGAATCTACCTCTAGGGTTTCCTTGATTTTGACGGGAGGGACTTTGATTACTCTGGAAGGAAGGAGCTAGAATCTGGGATCTTGGTCCTTGACTTTCTTGTCTTGAAAACCTTGATCCAAAAGGAGTTGGGCAATCCATACTACGATGACCGTATCCTTGGCAGTTAAAGCATTTAATTCCTTTGTTAAAGGGTGGTACTTCTGAGATTGAGTTCCAGGGGATTGTGTTCCGAGGAAAAGGCCTTCCTTCCATTATGAAGTTTTTCATATCCTGGGTTTGACTAGGACCTTGTTGTCTCTTAGGAGGCGAAAAGTTGGAATCACTTTCCAGGGTTAGGAATCCTTTGAAGGACGATGGTGTTGACTTCGGCGGAGCCTTGACAACAAAGGACTTGGCAAAATCCTTCATCATCCACATTGCTTCAGCCACATAGAAACTGGCTTAGCATTTTTCACCAAGGTATCCAAGGGTTCGTTCATTCCGCGCCACATCAGTTGTTCTTCATCCAGTGGTGGCGAGTATTTGAGGAGGAGAGCGAATGCCTGGTGATATTCCTCCATAGTTCGGCTCCCCTGCTGGGTTAGCTCCACGAACTCGTTCATCTTTGTCTCTAAGAAGCCTGGAGGACAGAATCTCTTTCTGAGGTATGCTTTGAGATCATCCCATGTTTGGGTGTTCCGATCCAAGCGGTTTGTCTCATAGTGGTTCCTCCATGCTACTCTGGCTGTTTCTACGATCTTCATCCTGGCAAGATCCTCTTTACTCTTTTCATTGTAACCTATGGCATCGAAGTACTCCTCCATAGCTTCGATCCACTTCTCTATTGTTTCTCCCAAGTTCTCCCCTTCACCTGTGAAAGGTCCAGGCTGAGATCTATGAAGAGCTTTGTGAACATCTGGGTCGAGCTCTTTCTCATCGAGCTGGGGCTTAACATTTCTACCATGACGACCTCGATCCATAATTCTATCAATACAAAAATTCTTTGTCAATTTCCTTTCTCTAACTTAACCAAGATGCTCAAGTGAAAAGACCACTTTATTTATAATTTAAATCCAAAAGGAGTTAAACTTTAGATCCAATTGATTTTGGGGTTCCTTAAAGTTTGGTCTACCCTTTCAGAATCCTGGGATAAAGATCCCTTCTATAAGAAGAAACATACAAAACTCATTATCAGAAAATAGATCATTCATATCCTTAATACAATAATGGTCCATCAGACTAGTAATTTCCAATTAACATCTAAACATTTTCCATGAGAATTTCAATACAAGTTCTTAATTTGTCATTCCACAATTGGGTCCACTGGGCCCAAGGTCAAGTTGCGAATAATTTGTCAGCATGATCCACTAATCTCGTAGTGATCTGTTGAAAGTCTTAATTGTCTTTCAAGTTACTAACATTATCATCATTGGGATTCTCTCCATTCATCATCATCATGACTTATTCAACTCATGTACTTTCAACTAGAATTCAAAAATCATCATCATCCTTCAATCAGAATCCAAATTAATTCATCAAATTTTCAACCAAAATTCTAAAATCATATCAACCAGCATTCAAAATCATCATCTAGGATATCATTTTTGCTCATAACTTTAAGGTCTTAGATTCACTCATATATATTGTCAGTAAAGAGCTATAGTATACCGACGGTATATACAGGTATAACGCCTCCGCTACGGCTGCGTCTTCCTCAAGCCGCCATAGCCTAGGCGTGGAGAAGAAGAGAGGGTGGAAGTCGGTTCACCTCCCAACCATATAATGACGAGTTAGGGTTTCTCGTTGGGTTTTATACCAAAACCCTGGCCTGTGTCCACACCTCCTAGCCCGGCCGCCCATCTTACTTAAGAGCCGTGCTAACTTAGATGTGTACACACATGGACCAAACCCTAACGCCCATTAACCCCTGAACCCCGCTAGCACTAATAATACTCTCGAGACTCCGAAAGCTATTAACTTATGCTAGGGTTCGACTTCCGTAGGACCATAGTCCTGACATTACTCCCCCCTTCGAAAAGAGTTTTCGTCCTCGAAAACAAAAGTGGGGAAACGTTTCCTCATCACACTAATGTTTTCCCAAGTGGAGCCTTCCTCTGGACGGTCCTTCCACTTGATAAGAGCTTGTTTCCGAACTTGGTGGCGAGTACGTAACATGTGATAATCCAATACTCTTTCTGGTTCATGAGGCAGTATTGGGGGTTCCACATATTCTACCAAGAAAGAATCATCCACCGGCCTTTCATGACCCATAAGGCGTTTCCTCAAACGGCTTACGTGAAAGATGGGATGAACCTTGGAATGTGCTGGTAACTCAAGTTTATAGGCTACTGGGCCCACCTTCTTGAGTATCTTAAACGGTCCACAAAATCGGGGCGACAATTTTGGTATGGGACCCGTTTTTAAACTGATGGAGTTTTCTGGTACCTTCAAAAACACCCAATCACCTTCTTGAAAGTGAAGTGGCCTACGTTTCTGGTCCGCAAACTTCTTGTAACGATCTTGCGCTTGACGAACATTTAATCGTGCAAGTCGCAACATATCCATATGGTCTTGGATAAAATCCTTAACCTGACTGATTTTCTCATTCGCCAGTCCCACCGACACTGGTGAACGTGGCTGAAAACCATACATCAACATGAAAGGGCTAAAGCCTGTCGAGACATGCTTTGCACTATTGTAAGCAAACTCAAGAATAGGCAAATAAGACTCCCAATCAGATTATTTTTTACTGACATATGCCCGAAGCATATCTTCCAGCACTTGATTAACCCGTTCAGTCTGACCATCTGTCTGCGGATGATCAGCTGTACTAAGGTTCAACATAGTACCCAACTTACTGAATACTGCTCGCTAAAAATGGCTGTTAAACTTGCGATCGCGATCACTGACAATATTGGATGGTAAGCCATAAAGTCGGTAAACATTCTCCACGAAAAGGCGTCCCAATTCTGGAGTTGTAACTGTTTTCTTAGTAGGCACAAACCGACAAAGCTTGGTTAATCGATCCACGATTACCCAAATGGCATCATGTCCACGATTCGTTGTGGGCAAGCCCGTTATAAAATCCATAGAGATACTTTCCCACTTTCCGTCAGGAATCTCTAATGGATGCAGTAACCCGCCAGCTTTAAGACGTTCTGCTTTGTTCACTTGACACTTCTGACACTGCAGAACATAGTCAGTAACATCCTTGTGAAGTCCAGGCCAATAGAAATGCTTTCTTACGAGAGCATACGTTTTGCGAATGCCCGCATGACCTGCACTTGGACTATCATGACACTCAAAAAGAATTTGGCGCCTAGTGTCTAAGTCCAATGGAACACAAACTCTCCCCTTGTGGAGTAAGTATCCATCATCGATGGAAAAGTTTTTCCATCGCTGTAGTTCATCTTGTGATAAAGAAGAACCATGTGTGGAAGAACTGGAAACACTACCGTTTGAGTGAGAGGGACCCCTCATTTGAACATGATTCCACACTTTTGAGTATGTTGAATCCTGCTTGCATTTGCCTCGTAAAGATTCTAACAATTCGCTTTTCAACTCTGTGAATAGCAGCGAATTAATCTCCGGCATACGACTCAAGGCATCAGCTACAATATTGTAACGTCCTTTGCGATAGCGTAGTTTGCAATCATACTCCTGAAGGATCTCAGCCCATCTGGCCTTTCGACCCTGCAAATCTGTTTGGTTCATAAACCACTTTATGCTTTCGTGATCAAAAACAAGCTCGAATTGCGCACCATATAAGTAATGTCGCCATTTTCGTAAGGCATATATGATGGCAAAGAGCTCACGCTCGTAAGCTGAGTAGTTTTGTTGAGCACGATTGAGCTTCTTGCTCTCATAGGCAACAGGATGACCATCTTGAATGAGAACCGCACCCACTGCCTTAGCACTGGCATCCGTTTCAATCACAAATGGTTTTTGAGGATCCACAATTGCCAAGATGGGAGCTGTAGCCAAAGCAACTTTAAGCTTATCAAAGCTACGTTGTTGCTCCTCACGCCATTGAAAGGTAATTGCTGCACCTTTCAATTGATCAGTCATGGGAGCGGCAATCTTTGCATAACCGTTCACATATTTGCGATAAAATCCTACCATTCCCAAGAAGATTTGAAGTTCTTCCTTACTTCGAGGTGTTGGCCATCGCATAATAGCATCAACCTTACTAGCATCCATAGCAATTCCGTCTGCAGAAATTACATGACCTAGGTATTGTATGCTATCCTTGAGAAATTCACACTTACTTTCTTTCGCGTAAAGTGCATTCTCGCGTAGTAACTGAAAAACTTTTCGTAAGTGTTCCAAATGCTCTTCTAAAGTCGAACTATAGACCAAAATGTCATCAAGAAAGACAATGACAAATTTGCCTAAGTACGGCCTTAGTACGCTATCCATAAGCGTCATAAACGTTGCCGGGGCATTAGTAAGCCCAAACGGCATAACCAAAAACTCATAGTGTCCAAAGCGAGTTCGGAACGCAGTCTTGGTTATATCATCAGCGTTAATACGCACTTGATGATATCCTGAACGTAAATCAATTTTAGAAAAATACTTCGCACCGTTGAGTTGATCAAACAACTCATCTATCTTAGGTAGCGGGTATTTGTTCTTAATGGTTACCGCATTCAAGGAGCGATAATCCACACACATGCGCATGGATCCATCCTTTTTCTTCACCAAAAGAATGGGCGATGCCCATGGTGAAGCACTATGGCGAATGAAGCCCTTACTAAGGTAGTCAGCAAGCTGACGTTCCACCTCAGCTGCTTCAGTCGCACTAAGCCTGTACGACGGCTTACTAATTGGTTTGGTGCCCGGAACGACATCAATGCGATGAGGCAAAGCTCGTTCAGGTGGCAAACCCTCTGGTAATTCATTAGGAAAAATATCTTTAAATTCTTGTAACAGTTGTTGCAAAGACAAAGCATTAACTGGTTGCTTAAGATTATTTAAAGAGATTTTAGAAGAAGGTAAAGAGAAAGAAGGCATCGCTGAGGAAGATTCATTTGAAGAAGAAACATCATGCACATCAAACCCACTAGTTTGAGACACAGAATAACAAAAATAGACTTCTTCTATTTGATTACTATGCTCCAAAAAAGAGAGTTCGGCATTACATATGAGTGGTGTTGGGGGTACATCACGTTCCCCAATAAGTAAAACATGCTTACCATTGGCCTCAAACGTAAACGTATTATGTTCATAACTCCTTTTGAGTGATGACCCTAACCCATATAACCACTCCCGTCCTAAGATGACATCCGCACGAGACATATTCATCACTTGGAAGTCAAGAACCATAGTGTGTTCTTGCACAAACACAGGCACTTGCCGTACTAGAGTATCCCACACATCGTGATCATCCCCCTGAATGGTGGACACCACATAACGATGAGAACTCTTTGTCTCCAGCAACTTTAATTTCTTAACTAATGCATAGTTCAAAAAATTGTGCGTGGCACCATCATCAATGAGAATACGTACTCGATGACCATAAATGGAGCCATGCATACGGACCAAATCATGTGGTCCAACTGTCTCTTGCCACATAGATGCAGTGAGATTACACTCATGCATCTCGGCAGTGTGCGAAACCTCTACCGCAGAATACTTAGGATCAGCATCCAAGGGAAGTGTTTGCACCATGTGTACAGCCTTCTCCTTGACCTTCTCCTTATCCTTATTCTTGCGAGGCAACTGTGGACAATTTTTCTTCTCATGATCACTACCTAAGCAATGATAACATAGTTTCTCCTTCTTGGCCCGTTCAAAGTCTTGTGGAGACAACGGACCACTTGACCCTTTAGACTTCTTTGTGTTTTCAGTAGAATTGCTGGCAAGTTTACGCTTATTAGCATTAAATTGCGAGCCATTGAATTTGGCCGGTCTATCCATGCCCTTCTTATCCATGGTGTCATCAAAGATAAGGGCACTTTGGATAGCCGCTTCCAAAGTTTTAGGATATTGGGTTTTAACCTTTGCCTGATATTCTTTATCAAGGCCTCTAACAAACCCACGAACCTTTTGAAAGTCGTCCAAACCATCTAGCTTGAGAATGACTTCACGGTATTTGGACACATACTGATTAAGTGTAAGACCTTCCATCTTGCACTTGTCCCAGGCTGTCCAACTCCGATCTTTCTCGTTTTGCGGTAAGAACTCCTTTTTAAATGCTGCCGCAAACTCCTCCCAAGTCTTAGGGCGAGTTTCAATAGGTAGACTCATCCACCACTTGTAGGCTTTACCTTCAAGTGTGAGACTCGTCTCAGTGACCATAACAGTAGCGGGAGTGCGGCGTAAGCGATGCAAGTCCGTCCACTTGTGTAAAAATGTATGGACCGCATCCTTGTTACGATCGCGCTCCTCTCCCTTAAACACAGGCGGCTTCACGTTTTTCAACATAGCCCCTTCCTGCGTTGCAGATGGTGCAATAGATTCTACTATAGGATTTGGAACAAGAGGAGGCATAACTATCGGAATAGGCCCTCCACTTGCCGCCGATCCACTTGCAAAACGTGCCATAAATTCAGTAAAAAGCGTGCTCATGTTTGTGAGATTGGTATTGACATTTGTTATAGTGCGCTCAAGTGCAACTACCCTTGAAGTGAGACGCCCAAACTCTACCGTGTCTACCAAACCATAATCATCTATTGGACTCGCACCCCCTTCGGCATCGGTCATGTTGTCATCCCGATCAGGCGCAACGGCCTGTCGCGAATCACCCACACCACCACCCAAAGGGTGTGCCTCACTAACATCATGCATATCATTCTCAAAATCGAAGTGAACATGAGACGGTTCCGCTGAGGCCATGGTATGCACGTGCTTACAAATAGAGAACGGATTACCTTCAAAAGCGAACTCCAATTGAAGCGTCGTAGAAGAATTCCTCTTGCATGCACGGAAATCGAGAAGAAATCACCACTTGAGTCGTCAATCAACACATGCATGCAAAAAAGTGTGTTGCATGTAGCATGTCGTTGAAGATCCGTCCACCAAAAACTTCCAAACTTGGAGCATAGAAAACTCCTCTCACAAATTGAAAGAAGGAAAGTTGTGTCACCGTACGGGCGGCGGCGCTCGATTCTTTTGCTGCAGCGTTGAGCTCTTTTTCTCGTGCAGGTCACGCCGGTCGCCGCTAGCTCTGATACCAGTGTAACGCCTCCGCTACGGCTGCGTCTTCCTCAAGCCGCCATAGCCTAGGCGTGGAGAAGAAGAGAGGGTGGAAGTCGGTTCACCTCCCAACCATATAATGACGAGTTAGGGTTTCTCGTTGGGTTTTATACCAAAACCCTGGCCTGTGTCCACACCTCCTAGCCCGGCCGCCCATCTTACTTAAGAGCCGTGCTAACTTAGATGTGTACACACATGGACCAAACCCTAACGCCCATTAACCCCTGAACCCCGCTAGCACTAATAATACTCTCGAGACTCCGAAAGCTATTAACTTATGCTAGGGTTCGACTTCCGTAGGACCATAGTCCTGACAAAAGAGCTATAGTATACCGACGGTATATACAGGTATTCACGGTCATTGGTGTTATAAGGCAAATGCCATCATATCTAGGCCTCAAGCAAGTCGGGGATTCCACACAGATGTTGTACTTCCATCTAAAAACCCAATTTCCAATTTACGAAATTCCATTCTGAATATCAATTCTTACGAGTTTCAACACACAATTACAATCTTTCATTGGTAATTCATAATTTTTTGACATTTCTTGCTTCTTGGTTTATCAACTTCAACCATATTACTCTGATACAAGCTGTGAGATCCCTGCCCCCTATGCGCATCGAACTCTGGAGTGCTAGCAGCGGAAGTAGCAACCTCACGCGCAGGGCAGAGCTTCCCACTCGGGGCCTCACCCACGAATGTCCAGAAAAGAGACTAATCCGGCGGCTCTTCCAAAACCAAACCCAGGAAAAAACTTCCCTCACCCAAAAAGCATAGGTGATTCCTCCAAGAAAATCTTCTAACGTAGTCAAGAGCCTTAACTATCCTTTGTATTCTAACCGAACCCGTGGGTCACATGGCCGAATCAAAGGAGGAACTTGCACTTGGTTCATAGAGACCAACACTTTTTTCCTCATCAAAAGAGGCACAACCGTTGATTCTTTTCTATAGAGCAAGGATTATCATGTAACTTACTTCAACTATCGTAACTTGAACAGAGTTAAATTTTATTATAGGAATCCATCGATCCAGCCTAACCCCATCCAATCCCATGGGTTAGCCAACTGCCCAACCACTGTATATTGATAGGATCCATTATAAAAATTTGGTTATGTTTTGTACTGGGTACCAGGGAAAAGAGTTCCTAGGCCCCCTAGTCGGCTCTCATGCAAAAATTAAATAGACACACCACTTACGCACCTAATATGAAATTGCCTTTTCTTAGACTCAACTATTTCCAAAATAACATTGCAATAAAACCACAATGTTTCCAACATAATCCTCAGTATTCGAGTTCCAAGTCCAATTTCTAATCATTCCTTCCTCGGCGTACCTATGGCATCATCGGCAACCAGAATGCTCACCACCTGGTCAGTCCCTCTAGGCTCACCTAGTACTTCACTCAGGGGCCTTTTCGATAGTTCCTAGCCCATAGTACCTAGGAATATAATTAAGTATTCCATTCATTCTTTCCTCAGCGTACCTATGGCATCATTGGCAACCAGAACGCTCACCACTTACTCACTCAGGGGCCTTTTCAATAGTTTCTAGCCCATAGTACCTAAGAGTATAATCTCATTAAATCCATATGGGCTCTCATTGAAAATCAGCTAGATCAACCAAAAAGATCCATGTAAAAGAGCCATGAACTCATCCGTTGCAAGGCCAATCAACCAGATCCATGCCTATGTTCAGAAAACAACTCCAACTCATTTTCTTCCTCGAAGCACGCGTGGGTATCCTGGGTGACCCAGAGCCCGAGCACTGTATGGTCAGTACCCTCTAGGTTCCTTCGCAGAGGTGACCTAGCGCTTCACTCATAGGCCGCTTCCTTGGCCCCTCATCCACCGTATCGGAAGCTCACCATTTTAACCGATGGTCAAGACCTCGACGATCTTGCCACACGAGATGTCCTTCTTTGACTCTCCGTCAGTTGTTGCAACATTTTCCACTGAGGTCCCCACGACCTCATTCCATAAGATAGTCAAAATGCTTTCCCCAGCATTCTTGATGTAAAACAATCTTTAAAAAATAGGTTTCACATACAAAATACAGTTTCCAAACAAAATTCCCATCTTTCCATATCATTCCCCATCATTCCTCATCATTCCATATCGTTCCACATTATTCCATATCATTCCATATCATCCCACATTCATTTGCAGCACCATACATCATTTCCACATTCATTCACATCATCCCACATCATTTCCACATTCATTCACATCATCCCACATTCATTCACATCATCCCACATCATTTCCACATTCATTCACATCATCCCACATCATTCCACATTCATCACTCCACATGAACCAGGTTAAGAGTATAGTTACTCTACTTTTCATACTCACAGGACTTTCTAAGTCTTGGCCAATTACTTGGCTCAGTTAAAGGTAACTTTTTCTCGACTCAATTAAATCTAAAATTTTGTTCACTTTTGGATCCTTGATCCTTTCAAGAATTTGAGATTCCTTTCCGAGGGAATCTAGGAATAAATTAGTCCACAAGTATTTACAATTCATCCAACTAAGCATGTTTCAGGTCTTTTTTCTAGGAAATCCCTTTTCCAGAGTGTACCTAAGATTCTATTTCTCGAGATTCTAGACGTATAATTCAATTTTCCAAAGTTAAATATGTTCATGATTCCTCTTTCTGATTAAAATTTATCCATGTTTTCTCGATGCATTTCTATGAATATTTCCACATTTTTTTCTCAATATTCCCCAAAATGAATTATCATGGAAATCTCTCTTTTAGCATAAAACATTTATGCACCCAAACTAATTCATTTTTATCTAAATGAATTATATTCATAATCATTTCTATAATTCTCATAAATTGAATGAATCTAGAAAATTTGTGCATAACCTTCTTTATTTTTTTGATAAATGAATAATGCTCAAAACTCCACTTTTAGCATAAAATTTATTATGCATAAATTCATTCTCTAATGATATAAATTTTTCCATAGCTTCCCCACATTTTTTATGAAATGATAATGCTTAAAATTCCACTTTTAATATAAAATTTAAATACAAAGGAATAGGGGTCTATTTATAGGTGAGGGAGGCCACCAACTAGAATCTAGAGGTTTCTAGCTTTAGTTTGATTCAAGTTGGGGACCAGTTAGGTCCACTTTTCTGATCTACTTTGAAAGAGGTGAGAGGAGACATAAAAAATCTCATTTTTTGATTTAAAAATTAGAGGTAATGATGATATTCTAGGCGCCCCCTTCATGAGCTCCTGAGGTGTCAAAATTCTAATTTTTTACTAATAAACCTTCATTTTTTTACTATTAAGTGCCTGTACTAGTCAAATCTTCATCTTATGTGAGAATTTACTCATTTTTTGGGATTTTCTTTTATTCTTGCATTTTTCTTATTCCAACACTTGGATTAACCCTATTGGCCATTTAGAACACTCTTTGGACCTGAATTAATAATTTTCTCAAAATGTGGACCCTTAGGTGGCTAAGGTGTCTAATGCACATATTCAATTAATTTTTAATGCCTATTAGAAAACTCTTTTTGAATTTCTATTTTAGAGGAATTTATCTTAAATAAAAGGGATAACTTTATATCCAAAAATATCTCAAAACTGTATTATCTCTCTCTAGAATATTTTCTCTCTCTAGGCCAAAAACAAAGGAAAACAATGTTTTCTTGCATTCAGAAATAGGGGATGATTACAGAGGACCGAGAGGAGAACTTATGCATCTTTTTGGGACTGATGAGGAACCTTACATTGATTTTTAAGTGGGGGAATGATTACAAGAGACTGAAGAGGAGATTCTTATATCTTTACATCTCAAAAGCTGGAGGGAGGAATCTTACAAGTTAAGTAATCTCATAGAAAATATCTTGTACCATGCATTAAAATGTTGTGGGTATATTCCAAAGCTCGAAGGTTCTGACGTTTGATGTAAATGCTCCCCACTCCTTGATGAATGTGGTCTTCTCCATGTCGTCAAGTGCCATTCTGACCTAGTTGTATCCCACTGAATCCATTCTGACCTAGTTGTATCCACTGAATCCATCCAGGGAAGAATACATTTCATGGCTTGCTACAACATCCAACATAGAGTCTATGAATGGCAAAGGAAATGGCTCCGGAATGGTTGTTGCATTTAGCTTCTTGTAATCCACACATAGACTCTAAGCTTACTGTTCTTTTTTGGCACGATCAATGGGGCTTAACCAAGTTACTTTTTCTATTAGTTGGATGAATCCTACTGCCAAACAACATCTTGTCCCCCTTGGCATAGTTGGGATTCATCCTATACCTTTGTTATCGGAGCTGCATCTTCCTTCAGGTTTATTTTGTGTTGGTAGAAGCTTAGGTTGATGCTGGGCATATTTGTGTAGCTCCAAGAAAAGACATCTTTATACTGCATCAACAGTTCTTGGAGTTTGTTTTGCATTGCTTCTTCTAGTTTTGCACTGAGTTCCATGATTGATCTCCATGGTTTCTCCTCTTCTCGTACTCGCATGGATTGAGCTCCATGGTTTCTCCTCTTCTCGTACTCGCATGGATTGCTGCTACTCCTTGTCTTTGCAGTGCATTGCTTCCATTTATTCCTTTAGCCCCTTGGCTGCTGATAGGTCTTCTTCTATATTCCTTGAGGCTTCCGCTTCTATTGTTTGCTCTTTTGACACTGCTTCTATGTCAGTTTTGCAGCTTCTTTTTTTGAAGATTTAGCTTCTCTTGTTTGCTCCTCTGATACATCTTCTATGTATGTTGTTGCAATTTCTTTTGCCGGTTGGACATTTAGTACTTCTGTCGAGTATTTGGACACAATCTTTTCTATGTCTAACTAGAATAAGGATATGAGATATGGGTTTTCTCTGAGGATTCTTTTATCCTCATCCTCTTCAATTCCTTCCAGCATGTTCAATCCTTCTACATATAATGGCCTGACAAAGGGATTGACTTCCCCTTGGGATTTGTGGAGATTTTTACCTTCTTTTTCCTTTTTCTAATTGTGATTTGTTCCCTATGCTAATCATGTTTGATCTTGCCTTGTCAGAACCATGGTCATGATCCCTTATTTTCCATTCAGAGAAGAAGAAAAATGATAGGAAAATCATATCCAACGATCTGAATGTGTTCCCTTTGGACTAATCCTAGGGGCTAGAATCTTTGTTGATCTGCCATCTTCATAGCAAAAAGAGCATGGTCATAGTTTGTGAGATTGAGTTCTTTTAATGTGGATTTTGACAGTAAAATCCATAGCAAGTTACAGCCTATAAGAGGAAGATCCGATTGAAGAGAGAGAGAGAGAGAGAGAGAGGTGACTACCCTCAATAGGCTTACCCTTGACCTATAGTCAACCAGTGCACAAACTTCTTCTCTATTTTTCTTAGCATATTAGCTCATAGCAAACTGCAATAGTGTATGAGGTTAAAAGATTCTTGTTCTCTAACTTCTAACATACTTCTATGCTTCCTATTCTCCAACTATTGCTTTTAGCTATTAGCTCATGGTAGCCTACAATAATAGTGTATGAGGTTAACAAAAGATTCTTGTTCTCTACTCCTATCGCCATAGTCCTATACTCTCTAGTCTCTAATAATAGAGCTAACAACTTAAGAACATATCATAACCTAATTTTTTCTATAAACTAGCAAGATAGCTTCAAACCCATGCTGGCATTTGTATGCATCTATACACAAGCAAGAGAGAGAGAGAGAGATAGATGTTAGATATGATAACTAAGCTATGAAGATTGATCAAAACATATTGAAGGTGGATCAAAGATTGTACAAGACATCATAAATATGAGAGACAAAAATTGGTATATGCAGAAAATTGATATGAGATTAACACAAGAAGACACTAATTGTGATTAGACATGAACCAAACTTACATAACCACTTGATCATGACTTGTACCTTATTTAGAGACTCCTCTACCCTATTTTTAGTTGCATGAGTTGCATGAACAACATGCACCAACCATTTGTAGGCTTTACACACAACCACTGACCACTAGCCTATCAACCACACATTAATTTGGACTAAGGAGTTGGGATTACATTTATCCAACAATCCCCCCTTAAGACCAACTTCTTACAAAACATGAATCAAGTCTAGCAAACCTCCTTGACACAATGAGTAAGAGTCCCCCTTAACAACAACATAGGGTAGTGTACTCTCCTCTACAACTCGTCAAGTTGGAACAACATAAGTCTTGACTCAACCACATACATGACATAATCTAAAAAGCATACTCATCATCTACATCTTTTATACTGAGACTAGAACAAAGATTTGTTTCTTCCTGTTGGTTGACTTCTTCAACCACATGTGCCTTTGCTTGCTTTTGATCTTTTTGGTAGCACTTTGAGAATGGATGATTCGTCTTTCCACAATACTCACAAGGATGTTTGGAGAAACAATCCTTAGTAAGATGATTTGTACGACCACAAATAGTACACTTCTTCTTTGTCGATGTCGTAGTAACAGTATATGCATAAGGATCTATCACATCCTTTGTAATCTTCTTGTCTTCTTCCTGCAAAGAATTTATGATACTTTCCAAAGAAGGGACTGGCTCCTTCTCTTTAAGTACCGTCACAATTTGTCTAAAGCTTGAAGGTAAGCTTTTAAGCAGGATAGCAATAGCATCTTCTTCAGGAACAGGAGATTTAACATAAACCAACTGTGTCATTAAGCTCTTCAACCTGTTAATCAAAGCTACTGAATTTTCATTATTCTCCATGGTTAGATCAAAGAGTTGCATCTTCAAACTGATCTTGGAATGCTTTGCCTTTGCACCAAAAGTACGTTCTAATAATTCCCAAGCTTCCATAGCTGACTCAACATCATCAATATAATGAATAAAATCATCTTCTAAAGCAGTAATGATAATACCAAGTGCTTGTTCATCTTTTGCTTGAAGTGCAGCCGTTGTAGCTCTTGTAACTGCAGCAGAAATACCTGCTTCATCTTCAGTAAGTGGCTTGACCGTACTCCACAGATTTTTCTTCATGAGGTAGCCCTTCACCTTGATTTACCAGGTATGGAACCCAGTTCCGTTGAATTTGTCGGGAAATTTGGAACTCATGATGATTAATGTTGAGAACTTGCTCACATAGATGATTTAAGCCCAAATAGTAAAAACATCATCAATATAAATCAAAATAGGTATCACCATGTAGTTGGAGCAGAAATTGCAGAAAAGAGGCGACTAAAAAAACGATGCGTGTAGCTGCTACAGTGGACCATATGCCTCCAAATTTTGTGTGCTGAATCTTCACATAATAGACTTGCATCACCTCAAAGAAATTGACCCAATTTGTACAGACGACGATGGTGAATTGTTTAAATGATCAGAAAACGGGCTGCGCTGATGGCGATGGGAAATTCGCTGAGCTGCGTCAAAATTGGCCATTGAGCTTCAAGTTCTAGCATGCGTGGGAGCAAAGCTAAGAGCCTATATCAAAAGATTAGGGTTTCATCCACTCAGGTGCAAGCACGGAAGCAAACTACAGCAAGTGGTTCAAACTGAGAAAAACTGGCTATGGTGATTAAGAAATTGAATAGGGTTTTTGCTAATAAACTAAGCCTAATTGAGTCAAGCTCTGATACCAAATATTAGATATGATAACTAAGCTATGAAGATTGATCAAAACATATTCAAGGTGGATCAAAGATTGTACAAGACATCATAAATATGAGAGATAAAAATTGGTATATGCAGAAAATTGATATGAGATTAACACAAGAAGACACTAATTATGATTAGACATGAACCAAACTTACATAACCACTTGATCACAACTTGTACCTTATTTAGAGACTCCTCTACCCTATTTTTAGTTGCATGAGTTGCATGAACAACATGCACCAACCATTTGTAGGCTTTACACACCAACCACTGACCACTAGCCTATCAACCACACATTAATTTGGACTAAGGAGTTGGGATTACATTTATCCAACAATAGATAGATAGATAGATAGATAGAGAGAGAGAGAGAGAGAGAGAGAGATAAGTTCATGAATTCGTGGGGGACCCATGGATGTGAAAAAGGTAGAAAGTACTTCTTTATTTTGAATGAGAGGTAGTTACTTTATAAATTTAATGTGCTTTAAGTAGCCAAAATGCAATGTCCCATGGACATTGCATTTGTGTCCACCTTAGCATGCTATCACCCATCTATCATCAAGCCAGACAAATGTCAAGTGGTCAAGGGTCATAAGCTAGAGAGGGTAGCTTGCCATTGATGAACAAAGTACTATGGGGTTTGGAGACATATGCAAAAAAATTTAAGATACCATTCGAGCTTGATCAAGTTGAGAGTTAGTATAAGAGCCACCAAAGTGAAGATGAAAGAGAACCTGGTAATGTAATATATCAAAGAAAAACAAGAGGAAGAAGAGGGAAGAAAAATAATATTTTGGTATGCAATAATCTAAGAAACATATTTGGTGGATGATGGCTACATTTTTTAAGGTTCCACAAGAATCATATTATATATTCAAATAGTATTTCGAAAGGAGTACCTACTAAAGGTAGATGGCGGTGTCACATTTAGCATTGAGTAGAACTTTTGGAGAAGCATTTTCTCAATGCGCCACCCTTGTGTTATTTCTATAGGTGTGATTGACGTGCTCTATTGGCACATTTAGCATTGAGTAGAACTATTGGAGACGCATTTGCTCAATGCTCCACCCTCCTTGTGTTATTTCTATAGGTGTTATTGACGTGCTCTATTTTATGAGGCCCACTTCATGAGGAGTAGCCATTGTGGTAAGCACTTGAGCACCCATTAGGCATTGGATGGTGGCAAATGTGGCTAGCTAGTTAGGAGATAGCTTATGTAGACTTGACACTCTACCAAGTAGGAGATCATTAGTGAGTATTAGATAACAAACACAATGTTCTTGGGTTATGAGGCCTGTTTGAGAATCTAGACAGCCTCAGATGTTGGTCGTGGGAGTTGTGAAAGGTCCCTACGAGTCAAATGTTGCTAATTTTGGACTAAGTTATGGGTTGGAACTTATGTACATGCCGATCGTAGGTACTATATATAAAGTAGTTTAATAATCTTAGAAGATCATCGAGTTCATCATGTTCAAGAACTCTTGTAAATAACCAAGACATCCTTCATCTAAAGTCTATCATTATTTACTCTCCCCTTCCTTCTCTGCAATTCAATGCGCTGTATTGTGTTGATCTAGTTTATGCTATTGTGTATTCTTATATGGTATTAGAGCGTTGGCTCTAGTAGGTAAAGCTTATTTTTTGCTATTTAAAAAAAGATTTACAGAGATGGCCCAACCTACAAATAACGCAGCTTGCTTGTGTCCTTTTGGTGATAATGAATGTGATGTGATGGATGTAAATGGATGTGATGTAAATGAATGTGATGGATGTGAATAGATGTGAATGTGATGGATGTGAATAGATGTGAATGTGAATGTGATGGATGGATGTAAATGAATGTGATGGATGTGAATAGATGTGAATCGGGATGTGAATGAATGAGATGGATGTGAATAGATGTGATCAGATGTGAATCGGGATGTGAATGAATGAGATGTGATGTAATGTGAATCGAGATGTGAGTGAATGAGATGTGATGTAAATTGGGATAGATGTGATATGTGATGTGAATGAATATGATGTGATGTGATGTGTATATGGGTAGATGCGAGTGATGAGAACTGATGTAGATAAATGAGAAAAGATGTGTTGTGCACTTTTGCCGCACAGGTCGTAGCTGGGGACTTACCGGACACCGTATGCGAGCCACGAATGGCTGCAAGCATACAACCAGGAAGGCAAGCTCAAAACAGAATGCAAAAGGTGTGTCACTCACCGCTTAACCGCCGCCTTGAAGGATTCCCGTGTCGCAGCTGTGAAGGAGGAGCCGCCGTCGCCGCTCTACCGCCTCGCCGCTGTCGCCGTGCCGCTACACAGTGCGCTCGATCGCCCTCTCACTCTCTCTCTCTCACACACACACGCAAGAGAAGGAAACCAAGGAGATAAGGCAAGAGCACTCTTGTATTCACAACACATGAGAATGAGGATTTTAGGGTTACATTTGACTCTTATAGGTGACTTGGCCGTTCACACTTGGGCGCCCATACATGGTCGGCCGACCCTAACCCTTATCCTACTGATATCCAAGGTGCGCCTCTCATCGGCGATCACCCAATCCCTTTATCCTTAACATATGGTGCCGACAAGCCCGGCCCATGACTCAGAATATTTAAATTAATGACGTAAAACATAGTGCGTCCGCCATGGGTTAACATGCCCCCCTTCCTGATGTAGATTCCGTCCTCGGAAGCTATGGTATGGTAAGCTCGAGAGGGTTGTTGTGGTAGACCATCTGCAAAATAGGGAAGTAGAGTGAAAGTATGCTAGAATTCAAAAGATATAAAGTGTAGAAATTCAAGCATGCTAGACCACAATGGATGTTGCTATGAGAACTTAGTTTAAGGGTCACATGAATGAGCTAGTGTAGCAAATTAACAGGAGTTTAGAATTATTGAAAGTAAATCAAGAGTAAGCAAGGTGTCAAAGGTTAATCAAGGTTTATAAGTGGCCTAAGTCATGGAAAATAACCAAGCTTAATAAATAAACACATGACCACACTGTGTCTACTCTAAGAACAAGTTAATACCACACTGTGTCTACTCTAAGAACAAGTTAATACCACAAGCCTAGGGAAACAAGAAACATCAAAGTTACAGGAGCTTTTTGCCTCTCTTTTTTTCTTTTTTTTCTTTTTTTTTTTTGCACGTGACAATTTTTACACACAATGGCGACCTTCCTAAGGCAAAACTAACATCGATCCTGGTACCATGTTTAACACAAGGCATTATCCAGGAATCTATTAGCTCACTTTAGGCAAGGCTACCCCCTACCAACCAAGGCATCGGTCTGGAGTAGAATACTCCTCGCCTACCAAGTATCGATAAGGCGATAGTCCAACATTAAAGCACATCATAGACTTGTATTGCCATTTATTGTAGGCTTTTTTTTTTTTGGTTTCTTTTGATCTTCGCTCCTGAACTAAAATGTGTTCTTACATCCTTACGACAAGGGGTAAAAGCTATGTCCTAGAGGTCAACACACACACAGCCAGGTGTTCAAACATTAAGATGGTTTGACCCTAGACCTAAGACAATCGTATTCCAAGGTTAACTAAAGACGTCATGCTGCCTAGGAATATTTCCAATAAAGTTAAGCTCATTAATGATTTACACTAGTATGCAAGCAACTTCAAAAACTAAGTAGTACATTGACAATTTCCATGTGGTCATGCCTTATAGTTTATGAAATTAATTGAACAGTAAAAACGAAAGAGAGTGGGTATGGAAGAATTACACCTGTAATTGGAGATCTCCTTGATTCGATGAGACAGCTTGCAATTTGATGTAGATATATTTTGATGAACGTTGCGGCAGTCTTAGGACTTAAAAGCGAACCCACCTCAAACTTTTTTAACCTGTACAATCAACTAACAAGCACTATACCTCGAGAGGCACATTAGTGTGAAAATTTCAAGATTTGTTTAAGGAATCTAAACTAGAAAAAACCTGAAAACGCTAACCTACCTACCAGTCACCACACTACTACTGAGGATACGGTAAGAGGATGTTGTAGAGTCCTGGCTCTAGCCCTAAGGCTAAGCCTCTATCCGCATCATCCAAACAAATAAAGTCAACCTCAGTAGTGCCATGAGTTTCATCCGTCCATTCATCATTGTCAGATATTTCCTTTTCATTTTCCCATCCACATAAACTCATCAAAAATGTAACCATGCGAGGATAGTCATCTTGTGGAAAAGGAAAGTATTGGGCTATCGGGGATATGTCCTCTACGGAGTAGGGGTCAGTCATGGTCAATAGGCGAATTAGCCATTCTAATTCCTCAATATTTTCCTCTCTGGCTAGTACATCTATATGATCCCATTCAGTTTCAATTACAGGATAGCACATGTGGAATATCTGAGAAAGGTACAGATGATACCTCTCACCAAAGGTAGGAGTGGATGAAGTGTATGATGATGGGGCATCTGCCATATCTGCAAACACAGATATAGCATCAGTAGGTTTATGACAGGACAATTTAGTTCTTGATTGTTTACGGATATTTCTCTTGTTTTTGTGCTCTTGCTCTTTTTACTATTTTTTGTTTTTCTTTTCTTTGTTTTTGTTTTTTTTTTTAAATGTATGAAGCTATATATATACATCCCCTTGAATTTGGCAATTACATGGTCAGGGGAGAAGGTTATAAGGAGGAAGCATTAGAATGTCGAGCGTGAGTACATGCTCCCCCTTTCCTTGGGTAGATCATATTATTTGCAATGATGTTGCAGCCTCTTGGAGCCAATTTGTCCAGCGGGTCATAGGTTGTGATGTGGGCAGATAGCTTTTTATGACCCTTGTGGCCACATCCAATTGTAGAGATGGTAGTGTACGCTCCCATTAACGAATGGAGGAAATGGTTTCCGACGATACTATTACAAGGGGAGACGTAGACTCATCGGTTTTTTGTTGGGTGTTGACAAGAGTAGGTGTAGAGCATGTAGAAACTTCTATATGATTGTGTGCCTGGCATGAGGAGCTAGAAGCTTCATGTGGCTCCCCCCTTCCTGAGCTAGGTGGTAATGATCGATATCGTTTGGGAATCCAAACTAACTCTGGAAGAAGTGGTGTGGAGCACTCTGTTACCTTTCCCTTACCACGATCTTGAATTATCGTTGGGGTGGCAACAATTGGTTTGCAAGGTTTTACAGGTGATGTAGAGGGATTCAGCTTACGTTTAGGGACCCAAATCTGGTCATTTCCCTCGTAGTACCCTTGGGCTACTAATAATTTTTTAGGGATCCATCGCGATGTTACATTGCCCTTTCTTGGGTGGGTAGCTGCTTTCCTTTTATGAGGTTTCTTGGTGGCTGAACGAGATTGAGCAGGGGAAGTAGCTATTAACGAAGCTTTGGGGACCCATTTGTATGTACTCTTTGGCATAGTAAGCGAAGCTTTAGGGACCACCTTGCCTGTTTCCACTCTTGGCGTTGAAGCATTAGAGGGGTGGCCAACAATCGAATCTGGTTTTGCCACTGGACTTTGTGATTTTTCGTTATCTAATATTTGAGTGGATGACTTAGGTGCGGGATTTTGAGCGGTCAGACCTAGTGTTGGTTCTTGCGTTGTGACTTGTCTGGTTGCCCAATCGATATTGCACTTGGTGGCCATCATCCATTTGCGCCCTAAGATTACAGTCCCTTCCATGGTACCAGCAGGCATAACCAAAAAGCTTTGAATTATGGTTCCCTTGTCATAAGCAACGGGAGTGTGCAGAATTCCTGAGACAGGGGTTTTCTTCTTGTTGATTCCTTGAACTTGGATAGAACTCTTGGATAAAGGTGGTTTTCCCAGTTGACACCACACGCCATATGATAGCAAATTGTGTTGAGCTCCTGTATCCAATAATGCATTATACAGCACCTCCCCGTAAGGACTCTGTAACTCAATTGGGTATCTTAGAGGTGGGTCAGATTCTAGTGCATCCTCCTCTGCTTCCTCGAAAAATACTTGCGTAATTCCCAAGTTGGCTTCTCGTTGTCTCCTAGCACGCTGTTGACGTTCTTTGGCTTCGACTCTCGCTTGTATCTTTGTAAGCTCAGCCTGTTCTTTAGTTGCCTTCTTTTGATGGATTGCATGTAACTCCTCTTGGCTCAGGGGGTCATAGTACCTTTTGAATTTACTCCCATTAAGGAATCCAATGGTTTCAACTCCGTCGAGAGTCTCCACTCTAATGGTACCTTGCGGGGTAATTTCACATACTCTATATGGTCCCTTACCAGCATATTTGAGCTTCTTCTTTTCGTTTCGCACTCCATACATCAGGACTTTATCCCCAACCTTGATGTCCTTGTCCTTTAGATGGCGATCAAACCATTTTTTTCTTCTATCCTTCTCCACAAGGGCATTGTACACAGCCAATTGTCTTTCTTCATTTAGCCGCTCAAGGATATACAGACGCTCTGCTAAGGGATTACCATCCCAACCCTCTTGAGTAGCAACACGAAGACTAGGAATGACAAATTCCCACGGCATGACTGCTTCTTGGCCATATACCATTTTGAATGGTGTGCAATTAATAGCCACTTTGTACGCAGTACGATAGGCCCATAAAGCTGTCGTAAGCTTTAGATCCCAATCCGTGCGATGAGCTTCAACTGTCTTTGTCAAAATAGAGATTAAAGTCTTGTTGGTACTCTCGGCTTGGCCATTCGCTTGCGGATAATAAGGAGTAGATTTATGATGGGATATCATGAAATTTGTTGTGAGCTCCTTAATCACTTCATTTATAAAATGCGTACCATTGTCGCTCACAAGTTCAAAAGGACAACCGAATCGTGTGATTATATTTTCAAAGAGGAACTTGGCTGTTGTCCTCGCATCTGCCTTACGTGTTGCTTTCGCTTCAGCCCATTTGGTCATATAGTCAGTGGCCACAATAATATAGCGAGATTGTGTGTTTCGGGCCGCTGGACTAATTGGACCTACAAAGTCTAAACCCCACTTTTCAAATGGTTGGTTTACTTTGATCGGATGTAGGGGCATCTGATCTTTCCTCTGGGGTTTCTTGTATCGTTGGCATTCATCGCAACCCTTCACAAAGAGTGATGCATCTTGGAACATAGTGGGCCACCAATACCCTGATTGTAAGATCTTTCGCGCAGTTATGTCTCCTGAGAAGTGACCACCGATGAACACAAAGATCGTCTAAGAAAGCTTCACAGAAGTCCCTTAGATATTCCTTAAAGGCCGTGTTTATCAATCGTTGGAATGTTGCAGGTGCATTGGTCAGGCCAAAAGCCATGACGCGAAAGGCAAACACTCCAAACTCCGTGATAAATGCTGTTTTAGCTTGGTCCTCGTCTGCAATTGTGATCTGATTGTAACCCGAGTACCCATCTAAAAAGCTATATGCCTCCTTGCCTGCCACTCTTTCAAGCACATGTTCAGAATATGGCAAGGGGTAATGATCCCTTCTGGTGGCTGCATTAACCTTTTTGAGATCAACGCACACTCTGAGTTTCCCATTCTTCTTTGGCACGATGACTATCGGAGAAACCCATTCTGAGTGCTCAATTGGGTATATGAATCCACATTTTACCAGCTTTTCAATTTCCTCTTGTACAATCTTTGCGTACTTAGGATTCATTGGGTAGGGACGTTGTTGGACTGGTTTAGCAGTGCTAATCATTGGAATCGTGTGTTGCACCACCGAAGGTGGAACACCCTTCATATCATGATATGTCCAAGCAAATATGTCCTTGAATTCTTTAAGAAGCTTCGTAAGTGCAGCTTCTTCCACCTTGGTGAGGTCTTGAGCAATAAAAACTGGTTTAGACTCCTCACCCGGATCTGCTAAGTCTATCTCCTTAACTACCGCAGGGCCATCGTCGACACCGCTACTCCCATTGGTAGGCGTTCATTGGGCTTTTGTGTAGACTACTTTACGTTCCCCTGTGGTGAATGATTTGAAATGCTCGGGTGCGGGGTGTAAGTCTACTGGTTCTTGTTGTGCCCGGTTTTTTTCTTTTAATTCTGCCTCCTTTTGTTGTTGAGCCAACTCTTGGTTTTGCCGCCTTCTTGCAGTACGACTTAGTTTTGGCTTCTCTTCGATTTCTAATTGGGCGATGTCATGAGGTTGCGGAATACACCACATGACACTTTGGAGGTATTGTCCCCAATTATCCGCTATCTTCCAATGAGCGTCAATGGCTCCTACATAACTAAGCCATTCTGCAGTGGATCTTTCCTTGTTTATTGCAGTGCGTACATTAGCTCGATAGCGTTGGCGCTTATGTCTCGTTTTCTTCTTACCAAGTTTTTGATTTTTGTTTCTATCAGATTCGGACTCACTTGGTCGATCTTCACTTTCGGATGAACTGCAGGAGGCCACTGTCCCAGGCCTTGAGCACCTTGCTTCCACATTTGTGTGAATATTTGATTCATTTTCCCCATCAGGCTCAGGGTCAGTTTCTTCTTGAGATTCATACTCAGAGTTGCATTGGTCAGAGTCTTCGCTACTTTTAGTGTCGGTGGAGTTTGCCACGTTCTTGCCATCAGGAGTCAAGTGCATAACACCTATCATGTTTATTGGCACTAACGGTGGCATATCTTGCCCCTCAGGTGTTACCCAACTTGTGCCTCTATTTCCCCATGTGTCTATGGTTGCCGCTAGGTGTACCCAATCCACGTTATCCGACTCAGTCATACCCGGTAGGACATCCATGTAAGGAGAATCCTTCCCATCATCAGTCTCTTTTTTGCATGTATAGCAATACCTTAATGGGGCGGAATGAACAGTGGTATCCGATCGATTATCGATGATAACCTTGCTTCCTAAAGGATGTGCACGACCATTCTCAAGATCAACTCGAATGACAGAGTCCTGGAATTGTAGGTAGACATGGTTTTTCGACCAGTCATGTACCATTTGTGCTTCCCTCATGAAAGGACGTCCTAAGATCATTTGATATGACATAGGATGCTTGGAGAAATCCATTACAATGAAGGTATGTTTTACCTTGTATCCCAGGACCTTGATCTTGAGGTCCCTTAACATTCCAATAGGTTTAGCTATGGTTCCGTTTGCCATCTTAACCACTATGTTTGTGACTTCGAGGTGAGGCCTTCCCATAGATTCCCAACAGTTTTTAGTCACAATGCTCACTCCAGCACCACCATCAAGGATTCCCTTTAGAGTTAATCCCTTGGTAGTAATGGGGAGGGTGGCATTAGATTCGTCACCTTCAAAGTACTGTCCCAACTTGTTCACAGGTATTTCCACGATCGAATCTTCATCAAAGTTGGGTTGTAGATCCCAATGCTCCCCTTCATCTTGAAGCGTGTCGGGTCTATCCATATTTGCAAATTGTGGTAGCCCCGCCTTTAGTTCTCCATTGAGAAATGCCCGAAGAGCTAAGAATAGCTCAGGATCTCCGTATAATTTGGATATGATCGTGGTTCTGATCTCAGAGGACATGAAATCCATTAGCTTAGACACATTCAACGGTACTTTTCGAGACATCGCCCCTTGACTAGGGACTGCTAGTGAAGATGGAATCACTTCCTCTTCGATGGGGTCAGGCATTCCCTCACTAAACATTCTTTCAAGCAAAAAGGGTGTTTGCCCACTTCCTGATGTTCTATCCTCACTTTCTTCTCGAATGATACTCGGTATAGCTAACGGTTTATGGTTCCTGTGAGGCTGAACTTGCGTAGGAAACACTGTGTCTGGAATTTTTATTTTTCTCGGGTTTGGCTCCAGTTCTCTTTGTGTTTCTTCCACCAAACCCCTTAAGTGTTGCACTTGTTCAATCTCCTCAACTGGGTTTGGGTAAGTTCCAATCTTTTTCTTGAGGGTTTTTGGCCCACGTGGCTTGTCTTGGGGAGTCTCAGTCAGTTTGGGTGGTCGAGAGGGCATTAACTAACTTGGTTGTGGGGCCGAGGAATTTTCCTTCTGTTTCCCCTTATTTTTGTACTCGCTTGATTCTCCTTCATTGAGCTCCCGAGTGGGTTCCTCCCTTAAGGTAGTGGCTTTGGTCCCCATGGTTTCTATTGAATCAGAATCGTCTTCAGGATCATTCATATACACGGGGTCATCTCCTGTCCCTATGTTAGTCTTTGAATTGGGCTTGGAGCTCGTGGCATTAAGCGATCTCTTTCGCCGTGTTTTCTTTTTCTTTGCCTGAGCGATTGATGCAGTATCCCTTTCTTCAAGAATGTAGTTTTGTTTTTGAAGCATTGACCGTGTAACTACATTCACGGGTACAACAGGTGTGGTTCCTCGTGCTTGGTTGGTGACCTCAACCAAATTCAATGGTGTAATCTTGGGTGCATTAGGATTATGTGGACATTGAGCGATCAAATGATCTATGCCACAACGATTACATGTAAGTACCGGCATTCCCGATGTGCCCGCTTGATTTGGTTGCATCTGAGTAGAGATCTTCTGTAGCCTATTAGGGCACTCTGCTACACGATGTGGTCCACCACACTCGTAGCATTGAAGAGGTGGTCTCCTCGCCAAGGTATTAAGGTTTTGCCCTCTTGTGGCAAGAGCAGCCGCTTGATATACACGCTTGACTTGCCCGAAATGATCCTCCATGTAGTACTGGGGAATCATTTCAAACGTATCAATCCCGTATGGAACAGTGGGGTCTATCTCCTCTTCATAATCCCCACATGCACTATGTGACTCACAACCCATCTGGTTTACAGGGGTAATCCTTGGTGGATGTGGAGGTTGTGGTCCTAGCACTGGCGGTGGTAACGGCACAGACTGGACTACATTCGGATTCCTTGGAACTATGTGCTGTGAGTGACGGTTGCTCGATAGGTTGTGCAGGCATTAGCACGGGTACTTGAGGTGTGTTTGACCAAGCTAGTGGTGCCTGGTTTGCCAACATTTGCTTAAGTGTTAGGCAATCTTTAGATTGATGGCCATACTTACCACATGCATTGCAATTCCCATTGAATTTGACTCTAAATGTGGGACATTCACTCGTGCTATGTGGTCCTAAGCACACCGAACACCATTGTTGCTCTCTCCTTGGGTACATATGGCTATTCTGAGGAGCTCGATTACCCCTAAAGTATTCTTGGAGAGCCTTAGTAAGGTCGGCCACAGACATTTCAGATATCTTGGGCTCCTTGGCAATAGGTTTTACCGTCATTGGCTCGTGCCCAGATACTTGCGAACTAACGGATTTTGTTTCTGAAGACACCTTTTTACCTGCAATCATCAAGTTGTCTTCTAATTGGATTGCATTGGCAGTGACTGCTTCCCACGTTGTAAGACCTCTAATGACTAAGCCATTGTAAATGTCCTCGTGGCGCAATCCTCGGATGAATCTATCGAGGAGTTGGTTGTTATTGAAGCGTTCATCGGGAGTGCAGCGAGAATTTAGATGCTTCAATCGACTTATAAAGTCTCTCACTGACTCCCCTTCCTCGCGTTCAGCTTTTTGGAGTTGAGATGCTACCCCCCAAAGCACACCCTCGCGTATGTATTCTTTCAAGAACAATCTCTTGAGAGTGGGGTAGTGAGTGCGCTCTTCAACCCTTAAGGTTCGATACCAATCTCCGGCCTTCCCACTCAAGGTTAAGCCTAAGGCTTTACACTTATGCAACTCATTGTGCTCTTCCAAGGAATCACACACGTGTTCAAAGACTTCAATGTGCTTCCTAACATCCTCGTTACCACTGAAGTTTTGAGTGAGCTTAGCCACTTGTACTGCCTTGCTTCTAGGTTCTCTCTCAGGCATGCCCCGCATGTTTTCCGCAATGGATCGTCCGATCGTCTGAGCAAATGCTGCGAGATCACCTAAGTGAGCAGGCATAGTTGGTGGAGGCACTTCTGGGATAGCCTGGCTGATAGGAGTTGGCGTTGGTCTGAGTAAGTTGGCAAATGACGTAGGATATGATATGTGACTAGGCCTAGCTCCCCTTGGATAATGGTTATGATAAGGCGGTCGTGGAGCATACGCCATTGGCATACTAAGAGGCGTAGGAGCTACCTGAGCATGAGTAGCGATAGGTACATAGGGTCGATAGGTACTGGCACGCACTGTTGTAGGTACTGTTCCACTAGGTAGCGGTGTCGTACTAACTACAGCGGTAACAGGTGCACTTTCAGCTATGCTCATCATTGGGGTAGGCATTGCGGATTCCTTAATGGAAAGTTGAGCCAAGGTTGGAAAACTAAAGTTACTGCTCGTGGGCTCAACCTGCATTGAGACTCCAGGCGAAACAACATACGAAGGGTCTATGGGACTCACTGAGGGAGTCTCCAATTGTGATAGGGTTGGTTGTTTGGCCTTCCCCGTATCCAAAAACCTCATAGGGCCAGTGGAAACTAGGTCCACTCCCCTATTTTGCCTCTCAATTTGGATAATTCTATGAATCACCTCACATATCATGTGTTGTTGCTCCTCTAGATTAGTGGCGCTAGATGTAGATCGTAGGACTTCTAACCAACCTACATGGTATGTGTAACCCGTGTATAGGTCCGTTAGAGTCTCTGTGTGTAGATCATATTCCCAATTTTCATTGAGAAATATCCCATCTAGACTTGGTGTGCCAAACGGTTCTCTTGAAGTGGACGCAATGTCACTTCTCATGGATTGGCTTCTAGGGACCTCTACTTTAGGAAGAGTATCGGAAGGTGGTAGCTCAGTAGGGCCCTCATTGAACGAAGTGGGTAGAATATCCACATGGACACTCTTTGGGAAGGTAGGGTCCACATAAGATGTGAATGGCGAATCCACTACCCCTCCTTCTTCATTTACTTCGCTTGTCACATGTTCAGAGCGTGTAGCTCTACTAAAAGTCTCTATTAGACGACTAAACATGCTAGATCCGGGTTGTGGGACCCACACTGGCATGTTTTGGCTTGTCTCCTTAGGGTTCTTGGTAGGGTTCCCTTCCATGGCTTCTGAGTCAGAGGATGAGTCACTATCCACTATTCGTGGATCTTGGGTTGCACTCCCTTGGGTTCCAGCCGAAGGCCAAGATGCCAACGTGGAGGGATGGTGTGAGCCTGCGTAGACTGAAACGCTTTCTAGTGGTTCAGGCTCTAGCACCCGACCAGAACGTAGATGCATGTGACGTGGGTACCCTACGTGCGTTGGTAACTACCCTTGAAACTCACACAAGTGGTTTCTTAGGTGTTTCGCACCCCGTTTTTACTTATTTTTGTGTTATTTTTAACCCGTTTTTGACCCCCTTACTTATGGTCGAACCTGGACTAGGGCGTGTGATAGCTCGAAACGAGCGTATCGTTCAAAGGATCCTAGTGTGCTTTACAGCACCGTGTTCGCCTATCTAGAGCTCCTGTAGTCCTCAAAACAGTCCGTTTCCCTTGGGGGGAAGGGGCAAAAGCCTATTTGCTTGTGGAGGAAAGGGTGAGGGCTTTATCCCACATGCTCACTTTACTCCTTGGGGAGTGGGCTACATATAGGGCACAACTTCCCATAAGCTCTCACTTGAGAGAAAGCTATGGAGGCTCACTCTCCTATATATATATATCAAAAGACCGAGATCGAGGCCGAGGCCGGGGTCGTGGGTCGATTGGGGTTCTTTCTTTTCAAAATTTTTTTCTCCAATTAGAAAATCTTTCCTCTCAAGATGTTTGGTTCTTTCTTTGAAAATAAAATTTAATTTTTTCTTTTTTATTTTTTATAATTTTTTTTATTTTTTATTTTCTGCTTTTTTTGTGAGATAAGTTTTGTAGGGTTTCCTTAGGGTTCAGCCTTGGTCGCGGTGCAGTTCGCACACACAGCACAGATCTGGGGATTCAGAAATCCCTCTCACACGCAGAAACCAGATAACAGAACGCACGCCCGCACGCGGAGCGAAAATACAACAAAAGAAACAGAAATGCAGCAGACAAATTGCAGAAACAGATTGCAAAACACAGAAACACCTTAACAACAAACACACAGTCGCTTTCCTACGGTGTAGATTAAACTTCACGCAGCAGCCGAGCTGCAAACTGGAGCTTGGTGCAGGGCAACTCCCCGGCAACGGCGCCAAAAATGTGCGCTTTTGTCGCACAGGTCGTAGCTGGGGACTTACCGGACACCGTATGCGAGCCACGAATGGCTGCAAGCATACAACCAGGAAGGCAAGCTCAAAACAGAATACAAAAGGTGTGTCACTCACCGCTTAACCGCCGCCTTGAAGGATTCCCGTGTCGCAGCTGTGAAGGAGGAGCCGCCATCGCCGCTCTACCGCCTCGCCGCTGTCGCCGTGCCGCTACACAGTGCGCTCGATCGCCCTCTCACTCTCTCTCTCTCTCTCACACACACGCAGGAGAAGGAAACCAAGGAGATAAGGCAAGAGCACTCTTGTATTCACAACACATGAGAATGAGGATTTTAGGGTTACATTTGACTCTTATAGGTGACTTGGCCGTTCACACTTGGGCGCCCATACATGGCCGGCCGACCCTAACCCTTATCCTATTGATATCCAAGGTGCGCCTCTCATCGGCGATCACCCAATCCCTTTATCCTTAACATATGGTGCCGACAAGCCCGGCCCATGACTCAGAATATTTAAATTAATGACGTAAAACATAGTGCGTCCGCCATGGGTTAACATGTGTTGAGATGGAAAAAGATGTGATGTGAATGGGAATACATATGAAATAAATGAGGATTGATGTGGAACAATGTGGAAAGAAGAGAGTTCATTATAGAAACTGTATTTATGACCTGTTTTTAAATGACTGTTTTATATTAAGAATGCTGGGAAAGCATTTTGACCGTCTTGTGAATGAGGTCGTGGTGGAGACCTATGATAAAGTTGCAACAGCTGACGGAGAGTCAATGGAGGACGTCTCCCGTAGCAAGGTCGGCCGAGGTCTTGACCAGCCTCGATTCGATTTAAATGGTGAGCTTCCGGTACGGTGGATGAGGGACCAAGGAAGCGGCCTATGAGTGAAGCACTAGGTGACCTGCGAAGGATCCTAGAGGGTGTTGACCATACGGTGCTCGGGCTCTGGGTCGCCGAAGATACCCACACGTACATCGGGGAAGATGTTGGAACAAGGAGTAAGAGTTGTTTTCTGAATTCGAGCATGGATCTGGTTGATTGACCTTGCTGGTCCTCCAACGGATGAGTCCATGGCTCTTTTATATGGATCTGTTGGTGGTTGATCTTGCTGATCTTCAACGGAGATTCCATTTTGATTTTTATAAGTGAATATATTGTCGGGTACTATGAGCTAGGAACTATCGAAAAGGCCCCTGAGTGGATAGGTGGTGAGCATTCTGGTTGCCAATGATGCCATAGGTACACCGATGAAGAAAAAAATAGAAATTAGGATTCAACCGGATATGTTAGAGGATTATGATCAGTGATGCTATAGTTTCATTAAATGATTGTTTTAAAGATTGCTTAATCTATGAAAAAGTCAATTTCATATTGGGTGTGTAAGTGGTGTGACTAGTTTTAAGTTTGCATGAATATCCGGCTAGGGGGCCTGGGAACTCTTTTCTCTGGTACCCGAGACAAAACCTAACCAAATTCTTAAATGGGTTCCATCACTACAGTGGTTGGGCGGTTGGCTAACCCACGGGACTTAGGCTCGACTGATGGATCCCTAAAATGAGACTCAATTATGTTATGGTATGATAGATGAAGTAAATCCCGGATAAAAATTGTTCTATGGAAAAGAATCAACGGCTGTGCCTCCTCTCAAGGAGGAAAAAAGCATTGGTATCTATGATCCAAGTGCAATCTTTTCCTTGATCTGACTATGGGACTTACAGGTTCGGTCAGATTAGTTTAGTTAGTTAAGGCTTTTGACTATGTTAGAGTAAAAATATCATGGACGAATCGCCTGTGTTTTCCAAGCGAGGAAAGTTTTTTCGGGTTCGGTTTTGGAAGAACCGAGGGATTAGTCTCTTGTCCGGATATACGTGGGCGAGGCCCCGACGAGTGAGGGACCCTGCCCCACGCAAGAAGTTCTACTTCCGCTGCTAGCACCCCAGAATTCGTTGCGCGATGGGGACAGGGATCTTTCAGCTAAAATTCATACAAATTGATATTCCGACTGAAATTCATAAATTAGTAATTGGGTCTTCAGATGGAAGTACTGCAATTGCATAGAATCCCTGACTTGCTTGAGGCCTAGACATGATGGTATTTACCTTATAATTTCAAGGACCGTGACTACCCGCCGTATATACCGAGGGTATAACTGCAGCTCTTTACTGGCAGTATATACGAGTAAATCTAAGACCTTGAAATTATAAGCAAAAATGCTATCCAGATGATGAGTTCGAATGTGGTTGATATGATTTTAAAACTCTGGTTCAGAATTGATTAGTTGATTTGGATTCTGATTGAAAAATGATGATTCTTGAATTTTGGTTGAAAAGCGATAAGCTGAGCAAAAACTCAATGAGGATGAATGGGATAAGTCCCTGTGATGATCTTCGTAACTAGTAGTATGACGATAATGACTTCAGCAAATCACTACTATGAGATTAGTGGATTGTGCTGAAAGATTGCTATTGTTAACACTTGACCCAGTGGATCAAGTTAAAGGATGACAAATTAAAAACCTGTATAATTGAAATTCCCATGGAGGAATGTTCAGATGAAAAATTATTGTGTTAAGGAATAATATGATCTAAAAGAATTGTTATCTGATGATGAGTTCTATATAAGGGATCTTTATCCCTAGATTCTGTTGGGTTCACCAGACTATAAGGAACCCCAGAAACAGTTGGATCTTAAGGGAAAGAGTTGTCCTCTAAGTTGCGAGATGAGGACATCTCGCGTTTTTTGAGTGGGGTAGGATGTAAGATTCCTCCCTCCAGCTTTTGAGATGTGTAGGTATAAGAACCTCCCGTTCTGATCTTATAATTATTCCCCTTTTTGAAATAAAAGAAAGATCTTGTTTTACCCTGTTTTGGCCTAGAGAGAGAAAATGTCTAGAGGGAGGTAATTCAAAATTAAGATATTTTTGGATATAAAAATCCTCCTAGTGTCTAAAATGGTTTCCTCGAAAATAAAAATTCAAAAAGAACTTTCCAATGTGCAATTGGAATTAATTGAAAATAGGTATAAAGGACCTTAGCCTAAGGGTCCTGATTTTCAGAGAAATTTTTAGATTATGGTCCAATTAAGGTTCCTATGGACCAATAAGATTAATCCAAATGTAGGGAGGAGATAAATTAAAGAATAAAAGAAAAACCCCCAAAAATGAGTAAATGCTCACATAAGATGAAGAGTTGACTGAGTACAAGGTTTATTAGTTAAAAATTAAGAGATATTTAGAGGACATGATGCATTTTTGACACCTCAGTGTGGGGATCTCCCCTCATGAAGGAGGCACCTATTTCACATGTGTGGAGGAGTTTTAAACTAAAAAATAATGAGATATTTTCATCTCTCCTGTTTCAACTAGATCAACAAAAGTAAGCTGAACTGACCCAAAAATGGTCAAAAATTGACCAAAATGATCTAGAAAATTCTAGAATAAGTTTGCTTGGTTAGAGGCTCACTTTTTTCTATAAATAGAAGCCTCTCCCTTTGTAAAAGCTTAATGGTGTTTATGCACTGTTACTCTGCTCCTATCCTGAGCCATTTACATTGAATTTTTTAATAATTCAATTATTTTTGGCCTAATCCTCTCCAAAGTGAATTGGTGGCCACTCTTGCTTCAAACAAGAGTAGAACCCTTAATCCCTCAAGCCAAAGGAGAGCTTACAAGCTCTATGTAAGTTAATTTTCTTACTTGTTTAATTTTAAATCTATGGTTTTCTTGATTTTCATGTTTTACAGATGATTGAATTAAATTCAAATGCTATGCCTTGATAAAAAGACCACCCCCTTCTCTTCTTTACATTCCAGCCTTTCTTAATCCTAGAAAGATTAACTAATGGATTAATCAAACTCTTCTTATTGTTTACTCTCTTGAATTTAGAAAATTGTGTAGATTAGAGTTCTATGAATCTAATTTGGGTTAATTTAAGTCAATTAAAGAATGATAAAAATGAGAAATGGTCAGCCATACACAGGAGGTTATGGCAAAATTTTCCAGAAAAAAGAAAGTTTATTTTTATGTTATTCAAAAAGAGTAATTCCCACCATTTTTGCATCTAAAAGAAATATTCTGATTACTCCATGTACATATTCACCTATGAATATGCGTGGATATCACTGATATTAATTATTAAAATTGATTTTTATGCATAGAAAGATGCATAAAGGAATTATTTTTATTTCAAAAGTGTTATTCTCAATAAAATTGATTTTTATGCATAGAAAGATGCATAAAGGAATTATTTTTATTTCAAAAGTTTTATTCTCATTAAAATTGATTTTTATGCATAGAAAGATGCATAAAAGAAATTATTTTTATTTCAAAAGTTTTATTCTCATTAAAATTGATTTTTATGCATAGAAAGATGCATAAAGGAATTATTTTTATTTCAAAAGTGTTATTCTCATTAAAATTGATTTTTATGCATAGAAAGATGCATAAAGGAATTATTTTTATTTCAAAAGTGTTATTCTCATTAAAATTGATTTTTATGCATAGAAAGATGCATAAAGGAATTATTTTTATTTCAAAAGTGTTATTCTCATTAAAATTGATTTTTATGCTTAGAAAGATGCATAAAGGAATTATTTTTATTTCAAAAGTGTTATTCGCATTAAATTGATTTTATGCATAGAAAGATGCATAAAGGAATTATTTTTATTTCAAAAGTGTTATTCTCATTCAAATTGATTTTCATGCATAGAAAGATGCATAAAGGAATTATTTTTATTTCAAAAGTGTTATTCTCATTAAAATTGATTTTTATGCATATAGAAAGATGCATAAAGGAATTATTTTTATTTCAAAAGTGTTATTCTCATTAAAATTGATTTTTATGCATAGAAAGATGGATAAAGGAATTAGTTTTATTACAAAAGTGTTATTCCTATTAAATTTGATTTTATGCATAAATAGATGCATAAAATGATTTTTTTTATATATGAAAGTGTAATTCCCATTGAAGTTGATTTTTATGCATAAATAGATGCATAAATGATTTTTTATATCAAAATTAGAATTCTCTTAAATTCTATGTTTAAATTTTATGAGTATTTGATAAATGAATAATTAAATACTCTAAGAGAGAAATTTCTATCGTTTTATATTCACACGGATTGTAAAAAGAGAATTCAAGAAATCTATCGAGATGATCGAAATATTCAGATGGATGTGAATGAGTATATGAATAAATGGATGTGAATGTGTGTGGAGAATGGATGTGAATGTGTATGTGAATAATGGATGTGAATGTGTATGTGAAGAATGGATGTGAATGAGTATGTGAAAGAATGGATGTGAATGAGTATGTGAAGAATGAGTATGTGAAAGAATGGATGTGAATGTGTATGTGAAGAATGGATATGGATGTGTATGTAAAGAATGGATGTGAATGTGTATGTGATGAAAATGGATGTGAATGTGTATGTGAAGAATGGATGTGAATGAGTATGTGAAAGAATGGATGTGAATGTGTATGTGAAGAATGGATATGGATGTGTATGTAAAGAATGGATTGTGAACATGTATGTGATGAAAATGGATGTGAATGTGTATGTGAAGAATGGATGTGAATGAGTATGTGAAAGAATGGATATGAATGTGTATGTGAAGAATGGATATGAATGTGTATGTGAAGAATGGATGTGAATGTGTATGTGATGAAAATGGATGTGAATGTGTATGTGAAGAATGGAGATGTGAATGAGTATGTGAAGAATGGAGATGTGAAGAATGGAGATGTGAAGAATGGAGATGTGAATGAGTATGTGAAGAATGGAGATGTGAATGAGTATGTGAAAGAATGGATGTGGATGTATGTGAAAGAATGGATATAGATGTGTATGTGAAAGAATGTGATGAGATGTAAAGAGATGTGATGTGACATGAATATATGTGGATGTGAAGTGATAGATATGAATGTATGGATAGACGTGAGTAGTCGTATATGTGAACGATTGGATGGATGTGGATGAATGAGATGAGATGTGTATGAATGAGATATGAATGTGGATAGAAGTGATGTGATATAATGTGGATAGAATGTATATGATGGGATGGCTATGAGAATGTATGTGGTGGATATGAATGTGATGGATATGAATGAATGTGATGTGATGGATGTAAATGGATGTGATGTAAATGAATGTGATGGATGTGAATAGATGTGATGTGATGTGAATCGGGATGTGAATGAATGAGATGTGATGTCATGTGAATCGAGATGTGACGTAAATTGGGATAGATGTGATATGTGATGTGAATGAATATGATGTGATGTGATGTGGATATGGGTAGATGCGAGTGATGAGAACTGATGCAGATAAATGAGAAAAGATGTGTTGAGATGGAAAAAGATGTGATGTGAATGGGAATACATATGAAATAAATGAGGATTGATGTGGAACAATGTGGAAAGACGAGAGTTCGTTATAGAAACTGTATTTATGACCTATTTTTAAATGACTGTTTTATGTCAAGAATGCTGGGGAAGCATTTTGACCGTCTTGTGAATGAGGTCATGGAGACCTATCTGATAAAGTTGCAACAACTAACGGAGAATCAATGGAGGACATCTCGCGTAGCAAGGTCCGCCGAGGTCTTGACCAGCCTCGGTTCGATTTAAATGGTGAGCTTCCGATATAGTGGATGAGGAACCAAGGAAGCGGCCTATGAGTGAAGCGCTAGGTGACCTGCCTCGAACAATCCTAGAGGGTGCTGACCATACGGTGCTCGAGCTTTGGGTCGCTGAAGATATACGGTGCTCGGGATTTGGGTCCCTGAAGATACCCACACGTACGTCGGGGAAGATATTGGAACAAGGAGTAAGAGTTGTTTTCTGAATTCGGGCATGGATCTGGTTGATTGACCTTGCTGGTCCTCAACGGATGAGTCCATGGCTCTTTTATATGGATATGTTGGTTGATCTTACTGATCTTCAACGGAGATTCCATTTTGATTTTTATAAGTGAATATATTGCCGAGTACTATGAGCTAGGAACTATCGAAAAGGCCCCTGAGTGGACAGGTGGTGAGCATTCTGGTTGCCAATGATGCCATAGGTACACCGATGAAGGAAAAATTAAAAATTAGGATTCAACTGGATATTTTGGAGGATTATGATCAGTGATCTATAGTTTCATTAAATGATTGTTTTAAAGATTGCTTAATCTGTGAAAAAGTCAATTTCATATTGGGTGTGTAAGTGGTGTGACTAGTTTTAAGTTTGCATGAATATCCGGCTAGGGGGCCTGGGAACTCTTTTCTCTTATACCCAAGACCAAACCTATTTTTGATTTTGAAGCGGTGGCCATACACCAAGAGGTATTCATGAGCCTCATTCTTCATCAAGCTCCATCAACATCATCTTCAAGTGCACAAAGCTTTTCAAAGTGTGCTTATAAGCACTAATAGTGTAACACTAATAGTGATCATAACCACTAAAGGAGGAGGTCTTTAACACTAAGGAGGCTCTTCTTCTCATTAACATTGGAGGCCAGGCACACACCATAAGTGCCACATTATAAGTCTTCATCGTCAACCCGCTTCTATGCTTACCTTGGCAAGCTTCCAAGGAGAAATGGTGCAACCATACACCATTGTCTTCATCCCATAAGCCAAAGGATTGAAGTTTTATGGTTTTTCATCAACAAACTCAATTTTTGAGTGGTTTAAAGTTGGGCACATGTACACTAAGTGCGCATATTTAATGTTGTTGTGTATCACCCTTGAGGCTCTTGTTTGTAAGAGGCATAGGCATGTCATAAGCCATATGCTCTCATTTCCCAAGCCCAAGACATGTTATTCCGCTGCATATTCAGCATTTTCATCTTCTAAGATGAGTTGTAAGGTTGAGCATAGCATCACTAAGTGCTCTACTTTATTGTTTGTCATGTTTTTAAGCATCTCTTGGCATTGTCTTTGTGAGAGGCATAGGCAACATTATGAACCATGCCCTCACCTTCTTGAGCCAAGAATGATGTACCTTATTGGTTTGAGCATTTACCTCAACCACTTACTTACTTTCATTAAGCTTGTACCTTCAAACCCTAATGGGTATCATCATGTAACCAACATGCACAAAAGCTTTTGTTGTAATTATGGAGAGTAGACACTGCCCTTGACCAATCTATAAGGCAAGTGGTAAGACCCTCCCTTTCCCTTTCCCATATAAATCTACCTCATAACCATTACTCTAAGAAGGAAGGCCCTCATTGCCCATGGAGGAGGTATGGTATGCAGAGAGAAGCATCCAGCATGTTGAAGGAACATCTATGTGCAAACCACTTAAGCAAGGATGGCAGCCTTGTTTTGATCATTGTGTGAGAATGGTCAAGGTGGAAAGCATATAGAATCAATGGCATGTATTTCTAAAGCATGTCAACTACAAGAGGTCAAGCAAGCACAAAGAGTGGGGTGCACCATCATTAAGGTGTACATCTTCATCGACATCAAATAAAGACTTAGATGGCATCATTGTATTAGCCTCTAAGGCTCTAGGAACATAGTTGTAAGTCCTAAATAACCACACCACCTATATTCCTAACCTTGTATGCCTAATGTTATAAAGGCAACCTATGTCCAATACCACCTATTCCTAACCTTGTATGCCTAATGTTATAAAGGCAACCTATGTCCAATACCACCTATTCTAATTTTATTTCATAGTTTGTATTGAGGGGGGGTATTAAGAGACTAAGGTTATGTAAAAGGGGAAGAGAAGGGTGTGTGTGTGAAGGGACTTAAGGTCCACTAGCTCATCTATTTAAAGGTGGAGCTAGAAGGCATTTTTGTATGGAGCAAGAAGCCTAGTTGTATTTGAGCAACTTAATAAGCAAGATATTTTCTTGTATTTTGTGACTCTCTCTCCTCCACACAATGATCTAGCATGAGCACCACGAAATTCTAACAGTTAAGACTTGACTCGTTAGAGTAATTTCCCCGTTAGAAGATTTTTCCAAATTGGCGAAATCGCCCGTGCCTTCCGGGCGAGGGGATGGCATCAAGATTGTTGATAAGATTTTCAACTATTGTGGCCCTGAATAGTCATAATTCCAAATCTATTGTGCTAATCGTAAATTCTACAACAAAAAAAATGTGTTATCAGAGAATGTACAAGAAAATGGAGATATCATTAAAAGAAAAAAATGCATGCTTACAGTTTTTGAGGGCAATCCCAACATTGAGTGTAGTAGCAACATGGCATTGTAGCATACCCTTTAACCACAACTATACCCCTGCTCTTGGTGCAGGACTCTGCATCTAATAATCTGTCGCCTCTAACGTCTTCTCTTGGGTGATAGTCTCAACACTAGCTATTAACTTTCTAATAGATTTTCATGCCATTTTACAATTATCAATACTAAAAGTTATCTCTCTCTCTCTCTCTCTCTCTCTCTCTCTCTCTCTCTCTCTCTCTCTCTCTCTCTCTCTCTCTCTCTCAGTTATATTAAAAATGATTGTGTGGACTTATTTCCTCGCGGTGCCATGAAAGCCATTGGATGAACTGGCAAGATAACATCACTTTAATTCAATATCCAAAGCAATCAAACTCTAGTGTAATTAAGATTGTGAGAAGTAACATCTAGTATTTATGTCACAATACCAAAAGTGCAGAACCCTGCCAACGCATACTGATCTGGTTTCTTTCACAAATGGACTTGACCAGGTGCTAAAATGGGAGATTTGGGAATGTGCTTTGCGTGTGCCTTTGCACCTTTTGCAGTTCTAGGAGAACAGATCAATGCTACTCATACCTCCGAGTCCTCATTAACTCATACCTCCGAGTCCTCATTAACTCAAGGGTGGGTTTACCCAATTGTATATTCTTAGCTATCTGAGAATCTTTGAATGATGAGACCCTCACGGTCTACGTTGTATGCACCATCTATGAAAAAAATTGGATGATGAGACCCTCACGGTCTACTTTGTATGCACCATCTATGAAAAAATTGGATAGATAGATGTTCAATCTTATCAATATAGTATCAAAAAAACTTATTGTATAAAAATCACTAGAACGCGATAAGCAGCCATCACATGAAATCAATTCCCCTCCTTGCGTTGTAATGATTGCACAGACAAAGGGCTATACTACATATGTATGGACAATTGTACATCAAGGATATAGAACTCTCGTATGTATTATTTATAGCATGATTTTGAGACACCCACCAATAGGTGATTGAATAGAAGAATCTAGTGACTTTCCTATTTGGCATTAAGCTCAGAAAAGGCCACTTTATAAAGTCAAATGCAAGCTTAAGAGCACATGCTGAAAAAGAGGATATGTTAAAATGCCACCAAGATATAATAAGCCATATGCAAGAACAAATGTAATGAGCACACATGGATATAATCAAAGGTCAAGGTGAGATGCATAGTGTACAAGATAGAAAAGCAAACATTTGTAAACAAAGCCAAGGAGGTTGAAGATAGATATGATCAGCTCTAAGAAGCCAAGGTAGCTACTAATAACACATAATGGCTACGATATAAAAAAGATGATGTGATTTTCAAATACAACAACTAGCTCAGGAAAATCAATCACAACAACAACTAGCTCAAGAAAATCGATCACAACAGACATCAGATACCAGAAACCAAATGGACAATGTCATTGATAGAAATTTAACATTGGCTATTTTGCTAGTACTCCAAGGGCCTTGCCTCAAACATTATCTCTTTACTTTTCTACATGCTATACTAGCCCTCTCTTTACTTCAATTTAACAATGGCATTGCCAAACTGATGATACGGCCAATATAGCTCAAAACATAGATAGCTATGCTGAAGACTTAACACCCTATGGTATGGCTAATATAGCTATTCTGAAGACCTAACACCCTATGATATGGCTAATATAGCTCAAAACACATTAATATGTTGATCCCATAATATTAATGTCTATACTCCATGCCGACCTTTAACTATTGGTTGTATATCATTTTATTTTACATCCATGCTCTGGGTTGAACAAAGTCTTGCTCCAAAACTTTCCTCAATTATTCCCTGAGTTCAATTTCTTCTAGAATAATCATCTTATACACACTCCTTGCAGTTGGCTAAGCTCCATGTATCAGCTCTATCTCATGATCCACCTCACAAATCAGGGGCATTTTGGTCATACGATCTATGTCGGCATACTCACTTGACATTCAGGTTCCTTAGTGTATGCAAGTTCCTTAGTGTATGCACGCGACTCTGTGATGGGTCTTTTATATTTGTAGAGTTATTATGTGATCTATAGCCCTTTGTTTGAGAAATCAATGCAACTTGAGGAGGGGAATTGTTTGTGTGTAATGTTTGCTAATCACGCTGTTAGCAATTTTTCTCCAATAAGTGTCTATAAATCATGATCGTTTGAGGCTTTGAACTTGTACTTCTAGCTTTAGGAATATCTTCTTATAGGTGTCCACAAGAGGACACAATGGTGTTTAATGATGCCAGAGAGATTTTTCAAGGAGATCTGGGAGATGTAGGGTTCAACATTACTAATTATTAAAAATCATGGATTTAGGGTGGCTCATAGCAAGTATTTGTAGACATGATAGGTGATTACATCATCATGAATATACATTAGCATAACTTCCCATTTCCAACTTGAAACACTCACACTGAGCTCAGAGATTGGTATAACATACATTACATAGACATCACCATAGGGCATGACATAAACCATCATCACATCCACATACATATGGGCACATCTTGACCAAGGGTTTCCCAATCCCAAGGGATATTAGCCACTATGCCTGATAATGGGGTGACCATACACATAACATGACATACATGGAAACATATGTCATGGTTGAACATAGCCATCATTGGCTTCATGGTATTTATCTTCATGTTGAGGTCCATCTCCACTTTAACATCATAATCTTCATCTTGGTCTTCATCTTTCTCATGGCGGCTCCATCATCCATGAGCCCATTCATCATCCTGACCCATGTACATTCATGGCTTACATATATGGTGTACATCATGGCAGAAAGGTTTTCATAACAAAATACATGGCTCAAAACATTGCATTTGATGTTACACACCAATATGTTTCACAAGATCTATAATTACATGGAGACCACTATAAATCCCTACTATACAACACTTTATGCTACTAATAAGTAGTGGGTTCCTATGGATTTTGAAAACTACATTTGTCGGTGGTCAATCCGACATGCAAGAAGATAGTACCACTGGTCAAAAGCAATTCTGTCTCAATGCCTAGACCCAATGGGTTCAAAACTCACAAGAGAGCCGATAGCTTAACAGAGAATGCACATAGAACTACAAAGTTCACTTTGTCACTCAATCACTCACTCACTCAGACAGCACACAATGAAATAATGCTCAAGCGCTTTGTATTATTGCTAAACTTGTACAATGCTATTTTTCTCTAGACTAACTCTGTCTATTGTTCTCTTCTATCCCTGTATATACCTATCTCCTAACTGCTAACTGTGCTAACTGTCTATTGTTCTCTTCTATCCCTGTATATATCTATCTCCTAACTGCTAACTCTGCTAACTGCTTCCTTCTTTGCTATCTTGGAAGGACCTTCTTCTTGTTCCATCCAGCCGTTGTCCTTACTATTACAAGACTCATTATGTTATCACACTATTATAATAAAGTACATATGATTATAATAGGTGCGCATGTGCGTTGGTGTCTATGCATGGTTGTTATTGTACTGGCCTTTTACTATTGGCCCTTGTGTCCTTTCGTTAGTTCCTCAGGTCCCACCAATTAGATCATGTGGGACACTCAACATTTGGCATGCCCGATGGCTCTACGTCAACAGTTGCCTGAGAGGTGGATCAGAAGGTATGATGGATGGGTGGAGATGGTTGATGTGGGGTTGACTGGGACGAGCCTTTTTTTTATGCGAGTACATGTCTACTTCTGTGGATCACTCCTAAAACTCCCCTATTATCCTGAGATTGAATCATATTAAAAACTCTATCTACATCAACAACTTGATATTTTAAAGAATGAAAGAATAATTTAGTAGATATTTGTATCTATGGGTTGGAGTCCAGCTGTAGGGCCTCTCTGTCTTCATCGAAGATATTTGGTTCTTCTTCATCTTGCCTTGTAGCAGTTGCACCCCATCATTTGGGATTTGGTGTTGAAGATCCTGAGGCTTGGTTTGTGGACCTCTCCTCTAGTTTGTATTTACGGAGGAATTCATCAAGCTTTTATGGGTATAGCCAACTTGGTGTGAACAACATCTTAGTTAGAGTCAAAAGATAGGCTTTAATACCTATAAAAGGGTATTGTACTCGGTGGTTCATTCATATGTCATCTCTCATATCATTCATAATACAATCACCTTGTGTTATGCCCAACTTGCTCTCTCTTTTCTCTCTTCTTTTTCCTCCTCAACCATAGAGAGATTTCATCCTCCATAGTTCCATGTTTGAAACTATGATTGCCCTTTCACTTCAAACAGTAAATTTCCTGGGTGACCATTTTTGCCACTTACATCACTAGTGTGTTTGTTAGGATACTGACATGATAGATCTTTGTCAGTGATTCTACAGCTAGACTACACGAGCTCTACTAGTCCACCATTGAGTTATGGCATACTTATCTTGCCAGCTCATTCACTTAGCATGTTTAGATTATGGACCACATGTACATAGTACTTTAGTGCTTATGTTGTATTTCCCTTATCTTTTGTTAGAACCCTTTCGTTGAGAAGAAAAAGAATAATTTTCAGCCTCTCATCTTGTGTGTTCTCTTCTAGGGTTTGTGTGAGTGTGTGTGTGTGCTTGCAAGAGCTCAAGATCTCTTCTTCCTTGCATCTTTTCATAGTATCAGATCTTGGTTCATGCTAAGAAGCTGAGCAGCAAGCAAGAGAAGTATAGGAAGTGGTACGAGGGTAAGAGCTTCATCTACTCTTCCCTATTTGTGTTGGTGACTACACCCTTGTCGGGAGCTCTACGGGAGGCACCGGCAACGATCTCTGATTGAGGAGCTTTCTTCGCGGGAGTAAAGCTATAGGGCAACTAATATATTTTCACGCCGAAAACGCGTTTCGAGCACGTCTGGACCTCCGTTTTTCAGAAAGCAGGCGATTTCGAGCACTGCGGGTAAGTCATCGATTCTCTGCAGAACTCTGTTTTAAGAACTGCAGGAAGACAGATTGGCTGTGCAGACACTGTGGGTGCTGCAAAGAGGTCAACAGTTGCCATTGGGTGTATGTATGCACATTGAGGTCACTGGTTGTGACATTTGAGTGTACTGCAGTACCTGCAGAAAATTCAACAGTTTGTGCAGGACAAACCAGAGTGCTGTTTCTGGTAAAATTGTGTGTTTGGCAAGATGTCAAATGATGGGATAACCCAGATTGTGGCTAAGAAGCTGGATAAGAATAACTTCCATGCTTGGAGGTTCAGGTTAACCAATTTCTTGATGGGAAAGGGCTATTAGGACTACATAGAAGGTGAGCATGAAGAGGCACCAGAGATACCGGACATAAATCCGACTGCTGCAGATGTGAAAGAGTTTAAAGACTGGAACCAAGGAGCCAGGAAAGTAATGTATTGGCTCTCCATTAGTATACAAGACACCATGATTGGGCATATTCAGGATGCCAAGTCCCCCAAGGAGGCGTGGGACACCTTGGTTAAACTCTATGAAACAAATACCAAGGCACGTAAGATACAGTTGAAGAATGAACTTCATACTGTGGAGAAAAAGAGCATGTCTGTGAATGACTATGCGCTGAAGATAAAGGGTATTGTGGAATCCCTTGCATCTATTGGTGTGTCAGTAGTAGATGATGATGACAAGGTGGAAGTCTGTCTACGTGGTCTCAGGCCACAATACAAGGCGTTCAAGACGTCTATTCAGACTCGGGAAAACATTCCCAACTTTACACATTTGGTGTCTATGCTGATTATAGAAGAGAAGAGCTTGGGTGAAGACCAACAGTCTTCACAAAACAAAAACAGTTCAGAGCAACAGGCCTTCTACACAAGTTCAGGAAGAGGACAAGGTAGAGGAGGCCGTGGACGCGGTCAAGGAGGTGGCCGAACAGGTAATCAGAATTATGGCCAGCAGACAGCAGCAACAACAACAGTCCCAGAATACACAACAACAACAACAACGCGTAGGTGGAAGAGGCAAATTCAGAGGCAGGGGGAGTCAAAGAGGCCGTGAAAATTGGCAAAGGCAATATAATGATGCACGTGAATGCTATTATTGTGGTAAGCCTGGACATGTGTAGGCAGAATGTTATAAGAAGCAGGCTGACATGCAAAATGGGAAAGTGCAGCAAAACAACTATGCATCCTCAAGCAGAAATAATGAGGACAATGAAAGGTTGTTTGTTATGCAGCATGTCGTGAATGCCATGTCTGAAAATGTTGAAGCAGCACACAAAGATGATGTATGGTATGTGGATTCAGGTGCTTCGAACCACATGACAAGTCATGGGGAGTGGTTCAAGGAGATGAAAAACCTGGAAAGACCAGGTTTTATGGAAACAGGGGATGACATTGCTCATCCAATCGCCCATGTTGGAGATGTGCCATTGTCTATGCAGGATGGCAAAGTGAAGTACCTTGCAGATGTACTTCAAGTTCCAAACATAACAAAGAATCTGGTTTCAGTTGGCCAGATGATTGAGCAGGGTTTGCAGGTTCGGTTTAACCCTGATGGTTGTTATGTTGAAGACTTTAAAGACAAAAGGTAACAAAGTGGGCAGAATGTTTACGTTGAATGTAGATATGCCTGAAATGAGTGCTGCGATGTTTGCAAATGGTTCAGGAATTGTTGCAGACACAGACATTTGGCATAAAAGAATTGGACATGTGAATGTGCAGAGAATGAAGTCTATGCAGACTAAAGGAATTGTGCAGGTTGGTTGCAAAAGGTAACAGAGTGGGCAGAATGTTTACGTTGAATGTAGATATGCCTGAAATGAGTGTTGCGATGTTTGCAAATGGTTCAGGAATTGTTGCAGACACAGACATTTTGCATAAAAGAATTGGACATGTGAATGTGCAGAGAATGAAGTCTATGCAGACTAAAAGAATTGTGACAGGGCTGCCAAAGTTTAAAGTGGAAGGTATGCAGAGAATATGTGAAGCATGCCAATTTGGAAAGCAAACAAAGCATGTATTTTCACGCAACAGATATGTGAGTAGAAATGCACTAGATGTTGTGCATTCAAATGTACGGGGTCCTACGAAGACCATGTCTATGGGAGGTTGCAGGTATTATGTGACTTTCATTGATGACCACACAAGGAAAGTGTGGGTATATTTCATGAAGGAGAAGAGTGAGGTGTTCACTCACTTTCAGAATTTCAGAGTTTTGGTTGAAAAGCAAACAGGGAAATATGTAAAGTGCCTAAGTTCAGATGGAGGGGGAGAGTACTTCTCCAATGAGTTCTCTGAATTTTTGAAGAAGAATGGTATTCGGAGACAGTTTACATGGAGATACACTCCACAACAAAATGGAGTTGCTGAGCGAAAAAACAGGCACATTGCTGAGATTGCGCGAGCATTGATGGAAGAGAAGAATATGTCGCATAGCTATTGGGCTGAGGCTGTTTCTACAGCAGTATACATCATGAACAGGACTCCAACTGCAGCCATACATGATGTAACTCCAGAGGAGAGGTTTACTGGCAGAAAACCAGATTTGTCTCATCTGAAAGTCTTTGGATGCATTGCATATGTGCATGTGCCAGATGAGCTGAGAACTAAGCTGGATCCAAAGGCTGAAAAATGTGTGTTTATTGGATATTCCCTTGAGCAAAAGGGATACAGGTGTTATAACCCTGCTACACGTGAGTTGAGGGCAAGCAGGGATGTTGTCTTTGATGAGATGAGCAGCTAGTATGCTACTAAAAAAGAAGCTGTTGGGGCTGATGTGAGTGGAAGTGTGGTTGCACAGAATGCAGGTCAGCAATCACAGTCTTTAAGTGGACCAGGAGAGTCCTCATCTAGTGGGTCTGTTGATAGACCATGGAGTGGCAGGCTGCGTCACAATACCAGTCCTGCAAATGTGATTAGTACATCACGTAAAGGAAAAGAGAAAGTGGTTGAGCCCCTTGGTATGCCTGACATTTCTGCAGGGCATTCTCATGTTGATGGAGAGTCTAGTGGCTCAGATATGAGCCTTGATGAGGAATCTAGGATCCCAGCTATGAGAACACCTAGTGTAAAGAAGGCTATGGAAGCCATGAATGAAAAGCTGTGAAGATCTGGGAGAGTGAAAAACCCTGTGTGCAGAGGTTTACCTATGATGGTTATGTGGCACATCACTATGCATATATGGCAAAAGTTGTGCAGGTTGTAGAGCCCACATGCATTGATGAGGCTATTGGAAATGTGTGTTGGGAGAAAGCTATGGATGAGGAGATGGATGCACTATATGGAAATTGATAAAAAAACAGAAGCAGGAGACAGCACACACAAGAGAAGCAAACCCTAATCCATATCCATCAATCATAAAGAAGGAGAGAAGCCATAGTCACAATCTCTCTCACACACACAAAGGAGAACACAACATAGTGTTATGTCCACACTACAAAGTAAACCTAATGTAATGTCCACACCACACATGACCAGCTGGACGCGGTCATAAACACACCACACGATATCTATCTACCATACTGTCACTCTGTCAGCACCCATGTGCTATCCTCCAGCTGTATACGAGCTTGACATTTCAACACTCCCCCTCAAGCTCGACATGTCCATCTCTAGGACTCCCAATCTAGTACGAAAATACTCGAACTTATCCTTACCAAGTGCTTTGGTAAAGATATCTGCAACCTGCTCATCTGTCTGCACATATGTCAAATCAACATGCCCATCTAGCACTTTCTCTCTGATGAAGTGATAGTGGACCTCAATATGTTTAGTCCTGGCATGATAAACTGGGTTGCTAGCAAGCTGAATACTACTCATGTTGTCACAATGAATGACAACTCTCATATCACTCTGTAACCTGACATCATCTAGCAACTTCTTCAACCACATAGCCTCACATGCAGCTATGGCTGCTCCACGATACTCTGCCTCTGTGGTAGATAAAGCAACTGTAGGTTGCTTTTTATTGCTCCAACTCATAGCTCCACTACCAAGGCTGAAAACATAGCCACTGGTAGACCTCCTGTCATATGCACTACCGGCCCAATCTGCATCTGTATATCCATAGACATGCATGTCTTTTCCTGCCTCATAGAAAAGACCATAATGCACGGTAGTTTTGACATATCTCAGAATCCGTCTCACAGCATCCAAGTGAGGTTTACGAGGACTCTGCATAAACTGACTCACCAAACCAGCTGCATAACTGTGATCTGGCCTCGTAATGGTCATGTAGATAAGACTACCAACCATTTTCCTGTACATGGTGATATCATCAAGCTCATCACCCAGATCAGCCCTAAGCTTCATGTTTTGCTCTAATGGTGTCAACATTGGTTTGCATGCTGTCATACCATACTTTGCCAGCATGTCAAGTGCATATTGCCTTTGCACCAACCATATACCCTTGCTTGTTCTAATCACCTCAATGCCAAGAAAGAACCTTAAATCACCAAGGTCTTTCATATCAAACTCTTTGCATAAAAAGACCTTAACCTCATCAATGCCTTTCCCACAATCACCTGTGATAATCAAATCATCAACATAAATGACTATCATCACGATACCATCATGTGTCTTCTTCACATAAAGTGAAGAGTCTGCATTTTCAACCACAAATCCAATACTGACAAGATATCTGCTGATCTTGTCACTCCAAGCACGAGGTGCTTGCTTCAAACCATTGCTTTCTTTAACCTGCAAACAAAAGTCGGATATTTTGGATGTACATATCCTTCAGGCTGTTCCATGTACACCTCTTCTTGTAGTTCACCATTCAAGAAAGCATTTTTTACATCCATTTGATGTAAAGCCCAACCTTTTTGTGCTGCTAGTGCAATGATAGACCTCACTGTAGCCATCTTAGCCACTGGGCTGAAAGTTTCATCATAATCAAGACCATAAGTTTGTGCATATCCTTTAGCGACCAGCCTTGCCTTATGTCTCTCTAGGCTGCCATCTGACTTGCACTTTACCTTATACACCCATTTGTAACAATTGCATTCTTTCCTTGAGGTAACTCAGCCAATTCCCATGTATCATTTTTGTCCAAAGCATCCATCTCTTCATCCATGGCTTTCTGCCATACATGCTCTCCAAAAGCCTCTGTATAGCATGTAGGTTCCACATGCTTCACCATAGATGTCATGTATGCATAGTGCATAGCAAAATCTCTATATGTCAATCTTTCAACTGGATATCTGACTCTCTGGGATCTCCGCAATGCATGCGGGTCACTCTGTACACCTGTAACACGAGCATGTGGTGGCACATATCTATCCTGCCTAGCACCAGGTGTGCGTAAAATAGGTATTCTGAGCTCCTCATCCAAACTTTCTGAACTAGAGGACTCATAGCCTGTGATCCCAATTCCTTCAACTTTCTTCTTGCCTTTATCCATAGCACTACTCCCAGTGCTCACACTCTCATGCCTCAAACGTCCTGACCATGGACGTACACTGCTACTCTCAGCTTCTGCTGTTGGCCCAGACATAGTAGTAGAACTAGAACTTGCTTGTGATGGCAAGTTCACAGACACATCTGCCTCAAGTGAGTCAATAACTCCCTCATCTTTTGCTTTATACCAACTAGCAAGCTCATCAAACACCACATCACGTGAGATGACTACTTGTCTAGTTTGAGGGTTATAACATTTGTAGGCTTTTCGATCCTGTGCATATCCAACAAATACACATTTCTCTGCCTTAGGATCCAACTTCCGTCTTCTTTCATCAGGCACATGGACATAAGCTACACATCCAAAGACTTTGAGATGTCCAATGTCTGGCCTGTAACCTGTAAGCCGCATCTCTGGCGTGCTTCCATGAATGGCTGCTGTAGGTGTTTTGTTCAGGATATACACTGCAGTAGCACATGCTTCTGCCCAATAGTAATCTGGCATGCTCTTTTCATTGAGCATTGCCCTTGCCACTTCACATATGACTCGATTCTTTCTCTCAGCCACACCATTCTACTGAGGTGTATACCTGCATGTCAACTGTCTCCTTATCCCATGCTTTCGCAAGAAATGCTCAAAAGCTTTTGAGGTGTATTCACCACCTCCATCTGTTCTCAGACACTTAATCCAACAGCCATATTGTTTTTCTACAAGAGCCTTGAAATCTATGAATTTTTCCAGCACTTCACTCTTCTCTCTCAGAAAGTATATCCATGTCATCCTGCTGAAATCATCTATAAATGTTACATAGTATAGACTGCCTTTGATAGATGGATTTTGTGCTGGGCCCCATACATCACTGTGCACTATCTCAAGTGGTCTATTACTCATGTTTCCTTCTCTAGGAAACCTCAACCTTGCTTGCTTTCCAAACTGACAGGCTTCACAAACATGCATATGTCCATCATATTTGAATCGAGGCAATCCACTGACAATGCCTCTTGTTTGCATGTTCTTTAATCTCTGTATATTGACATGTCCAATCCTCTTGTGCCACATGTCAATGTCCTGCACAATCCCATTGCTCTTTGAAAACATGGCTGAGCTCAATTCTGGTATGCCTGCATCCAATTTGAACAACCTTCCTTCCTTCTTGCCCTTGGCAATCAATCTATAGCCATGCTTAAAGTCTTCCACAAAATAGCCATTCTCATTGAATCTTACTTGTAATCCCTGCTCAACCATTTGGCCCACTGATGCCAAATTCTTTGTGATGGATGGTACATATAACACTTCTGACATATTCTTCACATTTCCATCATGCATCCTCAAAGGCACACTGCCAACATGTGTTATAAGATGCTGAGTATCATCTCCTGTGACCACATAACCATTTGTATCCAATGTATGCATCTTCTCAAACCACTCACCATGACATGTCATGTGGTTTGAGGCACCTGAATCCATATACCATGACTCATCTCCAGCATTCTGAGAATCCATTGTCCCCATAACATGCTTCATTGCAAAAAGATGATTCGAACTCCCATCATTGTTACTGGTAGATGCATAATTTCCATGTTGTGGTCTTCCATTCCTCATATCATTCTGCTTTTTGTAACAATCTTTTGCCATATGTCCAAGTTTGCCACAATAGTGACATTCAATCCCATTCAAATTTTGTTGAGGACCTTGCCATCGTCCTCTACCACGAGTACCTGTTCCAAATCTCCCCCTATGGGATTGAAATCCACGACCTCCACGTGATCCAAACGATGACTGTGAATTCTGAAAATTTTGATTTGATTGTGGTTGAGTAGACCTGTCATTCCAACCACGTCCTCCACGGCCTCGAGGGGTAAATCTCCCCCTACCTCGAAAGCCTCTAGATGAGTAAAAAGCCTGATTCCTTGCATGTTCATCATTGCTTGACGAGGATGCACCACCTGTAACACTCATACCACCAAGGCCAAGCTTCAATTCTTCCACAATGAGTAATGACACAAGCTCATTAAATTCTGGCATTCCTCCCAACCTTACTGAGATGGAAGTGTCAAAAGATTTGTATTCTTTCCTAAACCACGCAATGTGAGAGCAACCAAATCATCATCATCCATCTGGGCATGGATTGATGACAAGGAATCTGCGTAACCCTTGATTTCCTGAACATACTCATGTATACTCCTATTCCTTTGTGTTACACTGTGAATCTGTTGCTTTAGTTGTATCTTCCTTGCACCAGTGTCTGTCTCATACATTCGGCACAATATACCCCATGCTTCTTTCGGTGTATCTGCATCTTGGATGTGAATAAGCAAGGCATCTGTTACACATATTGAAAAATAATGCAACACCTTCGAAGACCGCTCTACCCATTGCTTGTGAGCCAGTAACTGAGCATTATTTGGTTGAGGAGCTTCAATTCTTCCACAATGAGCAATGACACAAGCTCATTAAAGTCTGGCATTCCTCCCAACCTTACTGAGATGGAAGTGTCAAAAGATTTGTATTCTTTGCCTAAACCACGCAATGTGAGAGCAACCAAATCATCATCATCCATCGGGGCATGGATTGATGACAAGGAATTTGCATAACCCTTGATTTCCTGAACATAGTCATGTATACTCCTATTCCTTCGTGTTACACTGTGAATCTGTTGCTTTAGTTGTATCTTCCTTGCACCAGTGTCTGTCTCATACATTCGGCACAATATACCCCATGCTTCTTTCGGTGTATCTGCATCTTGGATGTGAATAAGCAAGGCATCTGTTACACATATTGAAAAATAATGCAACACCTTCGAAGACCGCTCTACCCATTGCTTGTGAGCCAGTAACCGAGCATTATTTGGTTGAGGAGGTAGATATGGCTCCGGGTCTTCCTCCGAGAGACGAGACTCCATAAACCTTTGCCTTTCAAAAAACTCTTCATTCGAAACTTCCACACTTGAAAGTTAGTGCGATCAAGCTTCTCTCCAACAATCTGTATCGGACCATCTCCCATTGTTGCAAAAAAATATAGTAGATGTACCCCTTGACAAGTTGTATGCCGGACCTGTAAAAGCTTCAAATCTCTCCAAATCACATCAAATGCTTGCAAATTGTGTGCATTAATATCCCACAATGATTCACCAACAATGTACACTCGATCAAAGTTGAAACCAAATGATACTCCTTCACAAAAAAATTTCTGGTTTTTTTCTCGCTCGCCAGTAATTTCTCGCCAAAGATTATGCTCTAAATCCTTCAAATCTTGTCCAAATTCAATGATTCAACTTGCATTGGCTTCCCAACACATTGCTCCAACATATCCTAGAAGGGTTTGATAAAATTCTTCAAGATGAATGAGAACCACCAATTTTTGTAGCTCCCTGGTTTGCTTTTTTCTGCATCTGTCAGGTACCACCTCTCACTAAAAATGCTCTATCTCCTTCAAATCTATCCAAATCCAAAAATTTTTGAATCAAAAGTTTAGAAACTCATAGGACTCTACTTGTACCAAAGGAATTAGGCCAATTTGATATAGACAAGGATTAATGCCTTGATTAAAAATGCTCTGTTTTTTGATAGACTTTCTGCAAACCTGCAAACCTCTGCTAATTGAGTTCAATGAGCTCCAAATTCATGAAATGAGCTGCAACCAAGCATCACAAGGCCTTAGCAATGTCTTTGCTAAACTCCCCAAGCTTTGAATGACATCAAGTGGATTAGAAATGAGTGAATGGCTTGATATCAACTGAGACTGTCCAGAAATCTGCAGAGGGATGCACCGCCTGCTCCTGGAGCTCTAGGAGAGAGGGTTTTTCACAATTGACTTGATAGGTCTCTTAGCAATGACCTAATCTATCATGGGTATGAAGGGCTAGCTCCAATTTTGAGTATAATTGCCACAATTGATCCTCCACGGGGCATATATTCTCTGGTTTGCAGGAGTCAGAAAAAACAGAATTTTTCTTTCACAAATCACCTGAAATACATCAATGTTTCATGCAATGGTTTGCTCCAGTGTTGCTAATACATGTGCCCTTTCACAATACATGAGAACCTCTGTGTTTCCTTTGTATTTGCCCCAATACTTTTGACAAAATACATTCCTTCACAAGCTTTCCATGAAAGCTTCAAAACCAAAAATTTTCTGCTTGCTTTATGCACTTCAATCTTCACTGAACTTGCTCTTTGGCACCTGCAATCCGCAGAGGGGGTCTTGCTACACTTACCAATGGTCCTTAGCTCTCAGATCTGATGCCGATGTGTGCTCCACAGCTTTTCCTTTGCTCCAAGCTCCAATGGCTTCCTTCACAGCTTTTTCCTCTTCTTCCTTCTTCACTCACTCACTCTCACAACACAGCTAATGAGCTCTTGGCTCTGATACCATGATAAAAAAACAGAAGCAGGAGACAGCACACACAAGAGAAGCAAACCCTAATCCATATCCATCAATCATAAAGAAGGAGAGAAGCCATAGTCACAATCTCTCTCACACACACAAAGGAGAACACAACATAGTGTTATGTCCACACTACAAAGTAAACCTAATGTAATGTCCACACCACACATGACCAGCTGGACGCGGTCATAAACACACCACATGATATCTATCTACCATACTGTCACTCTGTCAGCACCCATGTGCTATCCTCCAGCTGTATACGAGCTTGACATTTCAACAGAAATGAGACTTGGGATTTAGTGCAATTGCCTGAAGGCAAGAAAGCCATTGGATGCAAGTGGGTGTACAAAGTAAAACATAACAGTGATGGAAGCATAAACAGGTACAAGGCTAGATTGGTAGCCAAAGGATATGCGTAGACATATGGCATTGATTATGAGGAAACTTTCAGCCCAGTTGCCAAGATGGCAACAGTGAGAGTTGTGATAGCAGTGGCTGCGTCAAAACAATGGTCTTTACATCAAATGGATGTAAAGAATGCATTCTTGCATGGGGATTTGCAAGAAGAGGTGTATATGTTGCAGCCACCTGGTTATGAGGATGTGGGTCACCCCGAGTATGTTTGCAGGTTGAAGAAAGCCTTGTATGGCTTAAAGCAAGCACCAAGAGCATGGTATGACAAGATTTCTGAATATCTTATCACTATTGGCTTTCATGTAGCGAATGCAGATTTCTCGTTGTATGTGAGACATGGTGATAGAGGGGTTATGCTTGTTGTCATCTATGTAGATGACTTGATCATTACGGGGGACCATGATGCAGAGATCTTTGATGTAAATATCTTGCTTAGACAGAAGTTCGAGATGAAGGATCTGGGGGAGCTCAGATATTTCTTGGGCATTGAGGTGATTAGGTCACCACATGGTATTGGATTATTGCAGAGACAGTATGGCTTGGACATGTTGTCCAAGTATGGTATGACAGGCTGTAAGCCTATTTCCGTGCCATTGGATCAGAATGGCAAGTTGAGTGCAGATTCAAGAGAGATCTTGGAGGATCCTACTATGTATAGGCGCATAGTGGGAACTTGATCTATATGACGATCACCAGACCAGATTTGAGCTATGTTGTTGGGTTGGTGAGTCAGTTTATGCAGGTTCCACGGAAACCGCATTTGGATGCAGTGAGACGCATACTGAGGTATGTGAGGTCTACTTTGCATTGTGGACTATTCTATGAGACTGGGACAGAGATATGTGTACATGGGTACACAAATGCTGATTGGGCTGGTAGTATCTCAGATAAAAGATCTACCAGTGGATTCATGTTTTCTTTGGGGAGTGCTGATGTGACTTGGAGCAGCAAGAAGCAGCCTACGGTTGCTCTATCCAGTACAGAGGCCGAGTACAGTGCTATGGCAGCATGTGAGGTAGCTTGGTTGAGAAAGCTACTTGCAGATTTGGGTCTATTAGTGGATAGACAAGTTGTCATTTTCTGTGACAACATTAGCAGTATCCAGGAACCCAGTTTTTCATGCTCGTACGAAGCACATAGAGGTCCACTACCATTTCGTCTGAGAGAAGGTCTTGGCAGGAGATCTTGACCTTGTTTATGTCAGCACAGAGGATCAGGTAGCTGACATCTTCACCAAAGCATTGGGTACAGATAAGCTCTGCAGATTCAGGGCTTCGCTTGTTGTAGTTGAGCTTGAGGGGGAGTGTTGAGATATCGAGCTCATCTAGTGAGGCGGTGGACACTGATGACCCGCCTAGGGGATAGGCCCCACACTTACACCACTGGCATGGTTGGTGAGATTGTGGGTGATATACGGCCAGTGGGATGACAGGCTGTGTGACAGCCATTCTAGAGACTGGCATAGTTATAGCGCCAGCTCATTTAGTCGGGTTCACACTATAGAGAGCCCTTGTATGTATTGGTTGAGTACCTTTCATATTATGTGTACTCTTATCTTGTATATGGTGTGTTGAGTGTTGAGTGAAGAAGAAGAAGATTTTCAGCCTCTCATCTTGTGTGTTCTCTATTAGGGTATGTGAGTGTGTGTGTGTGTGCTTGCAAGAGCTCAAGCTCTCTTCCCCCCTACATCTTTTCATTTTTTGCTTTCAGACTACATAGCTGTTGTAGCTTTTTAGTAGTGATGGTCTCCGATTGCTCTATTGCTGCATACCAGTCTTGGATCGAGACCTTGTTTTGGGGGAGGCTTTCTTCTCCATGACCTGCTCTTCTACCTATATGAGCTTTGCCTTTTTCCTATCTAGCTTTGCATATGCCTGAGCAAGTGCCTTATTTGTTTTCTTGAATTCTTCTTTTGGTTCTAGCAGGGCAGTTTGTCTGGCTGCGTTTTCATCTTGTTGCACAGACATATGCTTCTCCAAGATAATGATTTGTTCTTTTAATTGAGCCGGTGTCATTTGGTCGATGGCATGTACACTACTAACTGTTACTTTCTTTATGTTCTCCAGCTGCTATATTCATTCTTTACCCTTGGCCAATGCCAGCTTTTTTTTGTTGTTTGTGTTCAGCTGTTTTTGAGTGTTTTGATCTGCTTTTGTTGGTTCATGAGTACCTGCTAATCTGTGGAGCTTTCTCCTGTGGCACCTTGGGACTGACATTTATTTCTGGAGCAACTCCAACTGGATCTTCAATTCTTTTTTCCCCTCCAGTTCTTTGTTGGTTCATGAGTAGCTGCTAACCTGTGGAGCTTTCTCCTGTGACACTTTTGGCTAACATTTATTTTTGGAGCAACTCGAGCTGGGTGTTCAGTTTTTTTTCCCCCTCCAGCCACTCTATCAGCTTGTGTATTATACTTTGAAGCTCTTTCACCTACTGATCTGACTGTGTGTTTCCTCTAGAGGTGGTAGTTGTGGAGGTGGTAGCTGTGGAGGTGGTAGTGGCTGAGCTAAGGTTCCTTGTGGTTGTGCAGAGGATGACCCCCTGGTTCTGCCTCCAGATTCATCTTTGTCTTGAAGTAGAATTGGTGGTAGTAGTAGGAGGGGGTATGAGAGAGTTGAAGTATCATGTATTCTTTAAGTAGTTGTAGATCCCAACATGCTTTCTGAGATGCTATCAGTTCTTCTTCCCACTGATCCATTAGTTCCACAAGCATTTAGACTATGGGGAGCTCTTCTTCAGCCTCCCCCGTAACTCCTTGTGCAATATTTTCGTGCTGCTAGCTCCACATTGTGGATCATCTCTGAGTGGCATGATCCATAATGCAGGCTACTTTTGTGCTGTTGCTTTGAGCTGCCTGTTCCGTTTGCTGCAACTTGCTTTGGATGTCATAATTTGTTGTTCAGAGCTCAGCAAAACAATCACCATTTCTAACTCATCCCCTCTCCTTTGTACGGTTGTTTCTTCCTCCTCTATTCTTGCAATGGTGTGTTGCTGGAGAAAATTCTGAGTAGCGGATTGTTGATTCTGTTTTCTGGACTTGAGTGGATAGGAGCTGCACTTGTTCTTCCACTTGATCTATTTTGTGGGGTGGCGAGACTTTCTTTATTCTCCAGCTTGTCCATGACATGATTTGCTATATTTTATAGTACTGAGAGAATGCTCTGAGTGCCTCGGTTAGTTGTTTGCCTCATCCTACTCACCCTGTCACTTAATGTGGTTGGTGCTTTTTGGATTTCCCTCTGTGCTTCTTCTACTGCTACTTGTTCACTGCTCAAGGAAAGTCCACTCTTCTCACAAGATGCTTACCAATGTCTTCAAGTTACTCCTTTTGTTTCTCCTTGGTTGCTTGGGCCCCCTTTTGCTTCTTTGGCTTGAGAGTGGTAATGTGTTAAGACCATTCAAACTTCCTTTTAAGAGATTATGCTATGGAGGTCTCCTCCTGTGTTTTCTTTTCAACGTCTTTTGGGGCTATGGTTGCTCTATTCTTGGTTGCAAATTCGAATACAAGGTGTTTTTGAATTTGGAGGTCTCCTCCTGTGTTTTCTTTTCAACGTCTTTTGGGGCTATGGTTGCTCTATTCTGCTATGGAGGTCTCCTCCTGTGTTTTCTTTTCAACGTCTTTTGGGGCTATGGTTGCTCTATTCTTGGTTGCTCTATTCTTGGTTGCAAATTCGAATACAAGGTGTTTTCGATCTGCCTCTACTACTAGCATTGTTGTTGCAAATTTGGCTACAAGGTGTTTTTGTTCTATCTATGCGCTACCAACCTTGTTAAAGATTTGGCTACAAGGCATTTTTGTTCAGCCTTTGCTGCGAGCTTTTTCTTTCGGCTTCCTCCACTTTTCTCTTCATGGCTTCTTCTTCTTCTAGCCTTTGCTCTGAGACTCCTCCTCTTGTCTCTTCCTGGTTTCTTCTATTGAGATACTGAGCTCAACTAGTGCTACGATGGACATTGATGACCCGCCTCGGTGATAGCTTCCGCATCTACACCACTAGCATGGTTGGTGAGAATATGGGTGATATGCGGCCAGTGGGATGACAAGGTGTGTGACATCAATTTTGGATTACTAGAGACTGGCATAGTTATAGCGCCAGCTCATTAGTCGAGTTCACATTATGGACCGACCCTTGTATGTTGTAGTAGTTGAGTACTAACCCATATAGTGTGTACTCTTATCTTTATGTTATGTTGGTTGACTAGAGAAGAAGAAGATAGAAGAAAATTCAGCTATCCATCTCTCTCTTGTGTCTTTCTCTCTCTTGTGTGTGTGTGTTTGCTTTTTGCTAGAGTTTGAAGCTCTCCCTCTCCCCCACATTCTCTTTATGGTATCAGAGCTTGGTTCATGTGAGAGCTAAGGAGGCAAGCAAGAGTCAAGAACAAGCACGGAAGGAAGCGGTACTACATGGGTAAGAGCACCATCATCTCTTTCCCCTTCTTGGTTTAGGTACAACGCCCCCTCATCAGTAGCTCTGGGAGCTACACATCTCCGATTGAGGAGATGTCTCACGGGAGTGGAGCTACAGGGCAGGTATAATGTCCTATTGGATAATTGGATAGTTTTTTCAACCAGCTTCGCATTTCGGGCACGTTACAGGTCCCGTTTTGTCACTATAAGGTATTTTTAGTAGTTTTCAAGAAGTTCTGGTAGAGAACTGTTTCTACTCAAAATTTGGTTATTATAGTACAGCAGTGCATTTTGGAAGTGCAGACAAGGTTTGCACATGTATTGTTGATACTGGGTGTATGTACATGTACTCTGGTCACATTTAGTGACACACAAGCTGTGCTGCTGAAGTACCGCTATTGTTACAGCAATTATAAGAGATACTGCTATATTATAGGTTGCATACATAAGTTTTCTGTTTACAGGTTATTTGATTGCTAGGAAAACATGTCTCATAGAATTAATCAGATTGTTAGTGAGAAGCTGGATAAGAATAACTTCCATGCCTGGAAGTTCAGAATGACCAATTTCCTAATGGTTAAAGGATTTTGGGATTATGTAGAAGGAGACAATGAGGAGCCTCTTGAGTTATCTGAGGAGAATGCCACTGCTACAGATATAAAGGCATTCAAGGATTAGAATCAGGGTGCAAGAAAAGTCATGTACTGGCTTTCAATTAGTGTCACAGACACTATGATAGAACACATACAAGATGCAAACACTCCAGCAGTTTCATGGAAGAATCTAGTTCAGATGTTCCAGACTAACACAAAGGCAATGAAGTAGTTAAATCAAGAGTTGCATACTATGGAAAAGAAAACCATGTCCATCAATGAATATGCCTTAAAGATCAAGGGAATTGTTGAATCCCTTGGGTCTATCAATGTATTAGTGGAGGATGATGATTTGGTGAGTTTCTATTTGAATGGGCTTGGCAAAGAGTACAAGCCATTCAAGACCTCCATTGCAGTTAGGGAGAATATTCCCAACTTTCAAGAATTGATATCTATTTGATCATAGAATAAAAGGCTTTAGGTGAGGATTCTTCTTCACAAAGCAAGAACACATCGGAATAGGCCTTCTACTCTAATTAAGGTAGAGGATTCTTCTTCACAAAGCAATAACACATCGGAACAGGCCTTCTACTCTAGTTCAGGTAGAGGCAGAGGTAGAGGCCATGGTCGAGGCCAAGGTGGTGGCCAACAAGGAAATTAGAATTTTGGACAACAACAGTCCAATGATTCTTAGTAGCAATCATACATAGGTGGAAGAGGCTAGTCTAGAGGCAACGGGAGCCAAAGAGGCCAAGGTGGTTGGCAAAAGAAATCAAAATGCAAATAGAATAGAGTGCTATTACTGTGGTAAACCACCAGGACACATGGCAAAGGACTGCTACAAAAAGCAGAATGACATTAAAAGTGGGAAGTTGCTGTTGGGATATAGAGCTCATCTAGTGAGGCGGTGGACACTGATGACCCGCCTCGGGGATAGGCCCCACACTTACACCACTGGCATGGTTGGTGAGATCATGGGTGATATGCGGCCAGTGGGATGAGAGGCTGTGTGTGACAGCCATTCTAGAGACTAGCATAGTTATAGCGTCAGCTCATTTAGTTGGGTTCACACTATAGAGAACCCTAGTATGTATTTGGTTGAGTACCTTTTCATATTGTGTACTATAGAGTATGTATTTGGTTGAGTACCTTTTCATATTATGTACTATAGAGAACCCTAGTATGCATTTGGTTGAGTACCTTTTCATATTGTGTACTCTTATCTTTGTATATGGTGTGTTGAGTGTTGTGTGAAGAAGAAGAAGATTTTCAGCCTCTCATCTTGTGTGTTCTCTTTTAGGGTTTTGTGAGTGTGTGTGTGCTTGCAAGAGCTCAAGCTCTCTTCTCCCCTGTATCTTTTCATGGTATCAGAGCCTGGATCATGCTAAGGGCTGAGCTGCAAGCAAGAGAAGCACAGGAAGTGGTACGAGGGTAAGAGCTTCAACTACTCTTCCCTATTTGTGTTGGCGACTACACCCTTGTCGGGAGCTCTATGGGAGGCACCGGCAAACGATTTCTGATTGAGGAGCTTTCTTCGCGAGAGTAAAGCTGATGGAATTTTTCAGGCCAAAAACGCGTTTCGGACGCGTTACGACCTCCATTTTTCAGAAAGCAGGCTATTTCGAGCACTGCGAGTAAGTCATCGATTCTCTGCAAAACTCTGTTTTAAGAACTGCAAGAAGACAGATTGGTTGTGCAGACATTGTGTGTGCTACAAGGAGGTCAAAAATTGCCATTGGGTGTATGTATGCACATTGAAGTCACTGGTTGTGACATTTGAGTGTAGTATAGTACCGTTGCTATACAAAAAATACAGCAGTTTGTGCAAGACAAACCAGAGTGCTGTTTTTGGTAAATTTGTGTGTCTCGCAAGATGTCAAATGATGGCATAAACCAGATTGTTGCTGAGAAGCTTGATAAGAACAACTTCCATGCTTGGAGGTTCAGGCTAACAAATTTCCTGATGGGAAAGGGTTACTGGGACTATATAGAAGGTGAGCATGAAGAGGCACCGAAGATACCGAAGATCAATCCGACTGCTGCAGATGTGAAAGAGTTCAAGGATTGGAACCAAGGAGCCAGAAAATTTATGTATTGTCTCTCTATCAGTATAGAGGACACCATGATTGGGCACATACAAGATGCCAAGTCCCCCAAGGAGGCGTGGGACACCTTGGTAAAACTCTATGAAACGAATACCAAGGCACAAAAGATACAGTTTAAGAATGAACTTCATACTGTGGAGAAAAAGAGTATGTCTGTGAATGACTATGTATTGAAGATCAAGGGTATTGTGGAATCCCTTGACCTAACCAAATTCCTAATTGGATCCCATCACTACAGTGGTTGGGCGGTTGGCTAACCCATGGGACTGGATGGGGTTAGTAGGCTAGACTGATGGATCCCTAAAATGAGACTAAATTTCTGTTGGTACGATAGATGAAGTAAATCCTGGATAAAAATTATTCTATGGAAAAGAATCAACAGCTGTGCCTCTCAATGAGGACAAAAGTGTTGGTCTTTATGATCCAAGTGCAATCTTTCCATGGATCTGACTATGGGACTTACGGGTTCGGTCAGCCACCGAGACCACTGAATTAGTGGGATTCCTTTTTAAAGATTTGGTTGGGTTTTTACCCGAGTACCGAGGAAAAGAGTTCCCAAGCTCCCTAGCCGGTGATTTATACAAAAATTAAGGTAGGCATACCACGTACACACCCAATATGAAATTTCCATTTATAACAGATTCGACTGGCTTTAAAAACAATCCTTCAATAGAAATCATAATATTTCTGATCATCATTCTCCAGAATTTCGAGTCCATTGTATTACAAAAATGTATCCTCTAAACTCTCCAATGAAGACCAGCTAGCCAACCAACGAGATCTAGTATCAAAAATCTTTCCTTTTTGTCCATTCGAAATTTTCCTCGACGTACCCATGGGTGTCCTAGTAGCAACCGCGAGCCCGTGCATCGCCTAGTCAGAACACTCTAGGATCCTCCTTAGGTGTCCTAGCACTTTGTTGAAATATACAAGTGAATAGGGTGTGTGTGTGGGAACAAGCTCTTGGATAGAGGCTGTAAAAGAGAAGATGTAATTGTGAAAGAACCTATGAAAAGGTGAGAAGAATCTACTGGGAGAGAATAATGGGTAGCATGAGGGAATTTAGGAGTGTGGAGTTATTCTGGGAGATAATCAGGGAAAAGAGAAGAGGTGGAGAGAATCAGGCAAGAGGTGGAGATATTCAGGGAGTGAATCATGGAGAAATCAAGGGGATTTGATGCTTGATGTAAACACTATAAATTGAGGCATAGCCCTAATGAGAATTTGCTGGTTTTTGAGTATCCATGCCTACATTAATCTATGTGCTAATTATTCACTAATTACGTCTTAATCACTTGCTAATCACTTTGTTAATTATGCTGATTCTAGTGTTTGATCCACCATAGCTCATCATTTTGCTCAAATTTCAACATGGTATCAGAGCCATGCCTAGAATCAACCAGATTTATGAGCCCATTAGTGAATTAATTAGGATTAGTAAAATAATTAGCAAAAAATCAAATTTTTAGTAAGCTTTCACTCTTCCCCTTCACCCCCAGCCAGTGGAGGGTCTCTAGCATCTAGCACAGTTAAAATTAGGTCTTGTGCTTCTAACACAAGCTAGCTAAGGTCCTTGGCTTCAAGCCTATCAAGAAAACGCAGCAAACCGCCGGCGGGTTCAGGAGATCTACGCGTTTTTTCCAGCGCTGAATTTTCTGAGTATTCTGCAGATCTTGAGCTCCTCAAATCAAATTGAGCTAATTCCTCTTAGCCCCGGGGATTTTCAAGCATGCTCTACAAGCTGGTGAAGACAGAAATCAATTTCATCAAGTCTACAGAGAGATCCAAGCTCTTCATCAAATCTGCAGGTGACTTTGGTAAAACAGAGATTAAGCTTTCATTATTTGGTCAAATCTTGTGTTTCTTGGCTTAATCCTCTACTAGACTCATTGCTATTGATGCCTTTGAAAGCATTTGAGCTCATTTGAAGTGGAAGGCATCAGATCTGGGCTCCCCGCATACTCTGTTTTTTGCACACAAACCAGAGCATTAATTTGCTAATCAGTGATTAATCAGTGCTAATCACTGTACTTTGGTGCAATTGAGGGTTCAAATTAACCATTAGGTATGTGATACAGATCCCTAAAGCTTCAGATTGCAAATCGGAGTTGGTTTGATACTCCAACCATCCCGTACAAATTGGTTACTCTCAATTTAATGTAATTTCTGGTGATTTTATGCTGATAAAATTGTTGTAATCATCTATTAAACACCAGATTGAGTTGTAAAAGGGTAGACACTGCTTTTGAATCTTGAATTTGGATCAAGAGGTAAGACCCCCTTCACATCACCATGAATTCAGCACAGGAAATAGCCAAATTCAATGGAGAACAGTTTTATACATGGCAAACAAAAACCATGTATTTGCTGATGTGGAAAAATCTGTGGGGATTAGTTGAAGGGAGAGATGAATGCCCAGAGAGAGGGGAAAATGAGTGGAAGAGTAGGAATGAAAAAGCATTGGGGCTTATTGCACTCAGTTTAAATGATGAGATCATTCATCATATCACAGGGATACAGTGGGCAAAAGATGCATGGGATGAACTCAATAAATTATTTGGTACACAAGCAAAAAATTCCAAGATAAATCTATTAATGCAATTCTACAAACTGGACATGAAGGAAAGTGAACCTTTAATCACACACTTGAACAAATATAAAAGTATTAAGCAACAGCTGGCAGCTATTGGCAAAAAGGTAGAAGATGATGAAGCATTAGCTGTACTTTTGAAGAGTGTGGACAAAGGAGATTATGAAAACATTGTAGCAACACTAAAGAATGTACCTGAACTGAAGATACATGAGATAGAAGCAGCTCTACTAGAGCAAGAGAGCAGAGGCAAAGAGAAGAAAGAGCTCGACTCAACAGCAGGAGAGGAAAAAGCATTCTTCACCCGAGGAGGATTCTCTCGAGGACGAGGACGAGGAAGAGGCAGAGTAGGAGGGAGGACCTTCACTTGCCACAAATGTGGAAAGCCAGGACACATGGCGAGAGACTGCTACAGCAAACCCAGTGAAGAAGGAACGACATCGGCAAACTTCATGGAGGCTCCAAGGGAAGTGGAGTCGGATCATCTTTTCTGAGAGAGAGAGAGAGAGAGCCCACAACCCAATGTAACCTGCCCCAACAAAGTAAAACCACCTCTGAGCCACCGATGATGTAGGCCAAGTGGTAGATGTATGTGTGAGCACTTTAGTCAAGGTCGCGGGCACTTATAGTAGCCTTGGACACATAGAGAGAGAGTGTGTCAAGGACTATGGAGTTTAGGGACTTGAGGCACTGGTCGCGGGCTATCAAGTAAGAGGGAAACTTGATACAGGGTCCAGGTGTGTTAGGATTATTCACTTGAGGGGAGGTGTTGAAATATACAAGTGAATAGGGTGTGTGTGGGAACAAGCTCTTGGATAGAGGCTGTAAAAGAGAAGATGTAATTGTGAAAGAACCTGTGAAAAGGTGAGAAGAATCTACTGGGAGAGAATAATGGGTAGCATGAGGGAATTTAGGAGTGTGGAGTTATTCTGGGAGATAATCAGGGAAAAGAGAAGAGGTGAAGAGAATCAGGCAAGAGGTGGAGATATTCAGGGAGTGAATCATGGAGAAATCAAGGGGATTTGATGCTTGATGTAAACACTATAAATTGAGGCATAGCCCTAATGAGAATTTGCTGGTTTTTGAGTATCCATGCCTACATTAATCTATGTGCTAATTATTCACTAATTACGTCTTAATCACTTGCTAATCACTTTGTTAATTATGATGATTCTAGTGTTTGATCCACCATAGCTCATCATTTTGCTCAAATTTCAACACACTTCACTCAGGGACCGCTTCATTGGTCCTCGCCCATCGTACTGGAAGCGCACCATTTTAACCGTACCGAGGCTGGTCAAGACCTCGGCAATCTTTGCCGTGAGCAATGTCCCTTGACGACTCCCCGCCAGCTATTCCAACGGACCTCCTCTTAGAAAAACATAAGCCAAATGCTTCCTCCAGCATTCTGGCATAAAACAGTCCTTTGAATGAAAAAACAGAGATTCCAATGCAAGTAAAATTCCAGTTTGAGATCGGTTCCAAAAACCCTTTTTCCATAATTCCCAGTTTCATAATGAGGATCCTTGATCTCTCATGAGGGTAATCTACCCATCATTTTGTCCATTTGTCCGACTAGATTCTTGGTGCATTTGGTCAAGGAAAAGCTAGATTAGTTTTGGTAGTCTATTCTTTGGATTCAGTAACTAGAATTGGTCACGAAGTTTTTGTCTGATTCAGATCGAGAGAAGGACAATTAGGTTTACTGTCCGTCCCTCACGTAGTCTAACCAAATTCATTCGGTTTAGTTCTACAAGGATTCCCTTCAACTAAACATCTAGATTTTGGGTAAATATCAATTTAGTGATTTCACTAATTAAAATATCCAAAGATATTCCTTCTCCTACATAATTTCTCAACCTTAATTCATTAGGTAGAATTATGATGGAATTTCATCTTTTAACTAGAATATCAATACCTTTATTTTTTTAATAAAGTGGAATCCTTCTTTTTCTCATTTCAATGAGTGTAATCCAATTGTCATGGAAATTCCTCTTTTACCATAAATTAAATCTCTCTAAAATTCTTCTTAAAAAAATTACATAAAAATATCCATTAATTCCATTAAGCTAAAAATTTCACTTTTGTCATTTAAATATTTGAATTCCAATATGGTGGGAATTCCTCTTTCATCATTTAAAATTTATCTATGCAAAAAGATAAATTTAACTAAATTTTCTTCTAAAAATTAAATAAAAATCTTCGTTGATTCCTTTACACTAGGAATTACACTTTCCTCATTTAAATATTTGGATTCCAATATAGTGGGAATTCCTCTATCATCATTTAAAATTTATCTATGCAAAAAGATAAATTTAACTAAATTTTCTCTTGAAAACTAAATAAAAATCTTCATTAATTCCTTTACACTAGGAATTACACTTTTCTCATTTAAATATTTAGATTCCAATATAGTGGGAATTCCTCTTTCATCATTTAAAATTTATTTATGCAAAAAGATAAAGTTAACTAAAATCCTTTCCTAATTTTTAAATAAAATATACATTATTTTAGCATTCCAATTTTTTTCTCTCAATTCATTGGAATACATGGATTTCCATTGTCATGGAAATTAGTCTTTTAACATAAAATGAATTACTAGAAATTTCTCTTTTTTCTAATTTATTATTTATGCATAAACATAAAAATCAATTTTTTAATGATTACAATGAGAATCATTCAATTAATCTAGGATGATTAATCCTAGAATATGGTAGGAAGTCCTCTTTTCATAATATAAATGAAAATGATTTATGTGTTTATTTTTCAAAAAATTTGCCATAACTCCACTTCTATTACTGATAATTCTCAATAAATTTGAAAGAATAAAGTTTAGTATTATTCATGTGATTAGAATAACCACTAATTGGATCATTATCCAATTATGGATTGATTCTTAATTTTACCATAAATTAAATAGCATAAGAGTATTTAAAAGCTATTATTTTGGCTTCCAATTAGACAAGCATAGAAATTACTTTTAGATTAGAGAAATGCTTTATGAGAAGCTTCATTTGAATTGAGAATAGGTCATAGGAATGACCATTCTTTGGGGGAGAGAAAGAAATGCTTAAAAACCATTATAAATTAAGCATAAATGGAAATTTATGTGTTTCTTCATTACAATACATTAAAGAACTTCAATAGTATTCAAAAGCCATTCAAATTAATGCTTCTCAAGCTTGAGAGGGGTTGAGAAGAGAAACATTTGGAGATTTAAGAAAAAGAAGACAATAATCCACACTTTACCTCCTAAATTACTTGATTCTTTGATCACAGTAGAGGCCCCCAACCAATCAATTGGTTTCGTATGTTGTTGGAGTCTCCAAGGAAGATTGAAGAGAGAGAGAAGCTCCAATCTCTTCAATTTGTAGAGGATTTTTAGAGGATAATAGAAAATAAGCTTAACTTAGAGTAATATCGGCATAGTTTAGTTCACAGATGAGAATACAAAGGAATGAGGGTCTATTTATAGATGAGGGAGGCCACTTACTGAGTCCAACTGGGTTCTAGAATTTTTCAGCTTCAGTTTGGCTAAATTTGGACAAGATTTGGACCAGTTTGGCTCCCTTTTTTATTTGGTTTGATCTAAGAGAGAGGAGAGATAAAAATATCCTTTTTTTAGTTTAAAACTCATCCACACATGTGAAATAGGCGCCTCCTTGAAGGGCCCCCTTTTCTTTACCCATGTGTCAAAAATGAATGATTACTCCAACATATCTCATTTTTTTATTAATACTTCATAATTTTTAACTAATAAACCTAGTACTTAGTCAACTCTTCATCTTATGTGGGCATTTACTCATTTTTGGGCATTTTTTTTTATTCTTTGGATTTATCTTGTCCCAACACTTGGATTAATCTTATTGGTCCATAGGAACCTTAATTGGACCATAATCAAAAAAATTAAAAATCTTGACCCTTAGGGAGGCTAAGGACATCTAAATCAATTTTTGTTAATTTCAATTGCACCTTGGAAAATATATTTTGATTTTTTGTTTCAAAGAAATATTTTTTTGATATTTGTAGAATTTATTTATCCAAAAATATCCCAATATTGATTTACCACTCTCTAGAAATTTTTATCTCACTAGGAAAGACAAGGAAAAATAATATCTTCCTGTATTCAGAAACATAGAATGATTACAAGGGATTGAAGTAGAGGCTTAATCAATATTCAGCCCGAGGAGGAATCTTACATCCTCTCCCACTTGAAAAACACGAGATGTCCTCATCTCACAAAGTGGGGGTAATCCTTCGCCAACTCTTCTTCTTTCTCTCCCAGGTGGCATCTTCTAGAGGGAAGAACTTCCACTTTACTAAGAATTCTCTGAGGACTCTGCTCCTGAGAATCTTCTCCCGAATGTCAAGGAATTCCTTAGGTTGGAGTACCATCTGGCCTTGAGTCAGAGAGATCAATTGCTCATCATTAAGCACGTGACTTGGGCTATGTGACTCGGCTAGGTACATATTTCTTAAGCAAGCTGACATGGAATACATCATGTACCTTGAGATGGGGAGGCAGAAGAAGTTTGTAGGCTAGATCGCCCACTTTCTTTATGACGGCATACGGCCCATAGTATCTGGGAGAGAGTTTCTTGTACTTTCCTAAGGATAAGGAACTTCTTTTTGGTCGTACTCGAATGAAGACCATATCTGATTCTTCGAACTCTCTCTCAGATCTCTTTTTTTCTGCATGCTGCTTTTGCCTCTGTCTTGGGTTGCCTTTATATCTTTACGGATTGATTGCAACTACTGGTCCATGTCGTCAAGCATTTGTGTGGACATTTCGACTTTGATCAATGGATCACACCAAGTCAATGGTGTAAGACAATCTTGTCCATACAAAGCTTTGAAAGGACTCATCCCAATGCTCTGATGATAAGAAGCATTGTAAGCAAATTTGACCAAATGCAGATGACTTAACCACTTCTTGGGTTCCCTGCTGCAGTATGACCAAAGGATATCTTCAATTACTTTTCACCCTTTCCATCTGGCCATCTGTTTCGGGGTGATAGGCTGTGCTGAGATCCAAGAAAGTTCCTACTGCTTCAAAGAACGTAGTCCAAAATTTTGATGTGAATTTGGGATCTCGGTCACTTACTATCCTCCTGGGTAAACCATGCAATCTAAAGATCTCCTTAAGAAAAACTCTGGCAACATCCACTGCAGAGTCTGTTTCTTTCACTGGAACTAGATGGGCAACTTTGGTCAGCCTGTCAACTACCACAAAAATGGAGTTGTAACCTGATTGCACTGAAGGTAATCGAGTGACAAAATCCATACTAATGCATTCCCGCTTAATCTGTGGAATGTCTAGAGGCTGCAGTTTCCGTGGCATCTTGACTCTCTCTGCCTTGACTCTTTGGCACATTAAGCATTTTTGCACATGATCAAGTACATCCTTTTTGAGTCCTGGCCAGAAGAAGCTTTTCTTCACAGACATATAGGTTTTTATAAACCCTGGATGTCCAGCTATCAAGATATCATGGGCTTCTCTCAGAATTCTTCCCTTTATTTCCTCATCATTGGGGATACATAGCCGATTATTATAATACATGCATCCTTCATCCAATTCGTACCCAAGAACTCGACTCATTTCCTGAGAAGTCTTGCTTTTCTGCATCAAACGGGTAGCAATAAGGGACAAAGAATTTGTCCTGCATGATTTTCTCCTTTGCTTCATTGATCAATGGATTTGACACCACTGTAATTGCAAGCAAGGAGGCTTTTCTATTGAGCACATCTGCAACCACATTTTCTTTCCCTGGTCGATACTTTATTTCAAAATCAAATTCCTACAGGGTCTGCATCCATCTCCTTTGATGCATGTTGAGATCCCTTTGGGTGAAGCTCCACTTCAGACTTTGGTGATCTGTCATCAAGGTGCACCTTTGTCCCAAAAGATAATGTCTCCACAACTTCAGAGCATACACTACTGAGAGTAACTCCAAGTCATGGACGGCATAATTCCTCTCATGTGTTCTGAGTTTTCTGGATTCATAGGCCACTGCATGACCTTCTTGCATTAGAGCACCTCCTAAGGCAAATCCACTGGCATCAGTAACTACCTCAAAGGGTTTGGTAAAATCCGGCAATTAAAGAACAGGGTTGGTTACTAAGGCTATCTTTAGCTTGTCAAAGGCACTCTGACACATTACAGTCCACTGAAAAAGTGTACTTTTCTTGATAATATTAGTCAAAGGGGACGCTATCTAAGCATACCTATATAATTCCACTTGCATAGGTTTCCCTGATTTTTGGCTGGTACTCTGCTGGAGTCTGGAGGACTGAGAATTGACAGTTATTCCCCTGATGCTCAATCGCTGCATAGATCTGTCCTTTCTCTTCCTCCACTTCCTCAGCTATGGTGACTGCTCTCTGGCTGCTGTAGTCTAGAGGTGGAACTCTCTCTCTTTGGTTATTCCAATTCTGAGAGGGAGTTCGGAGACTGCTTTGCATGGAGGCTGCAGGCTGCGCTGGCACTCTTTGTGGGTTACCCTGATTCTGGCACGGGCGGGACCCTGATTGTTGGACTGATATGAAGGAGTCTGTCTTTGAACTCTGGGACCCTGGCTTCCTTGGCCCACTGAAGGAGATGGGCAATCCTTGAGCTGGTTCCCAAATCCCTGACATCCGAAGCATTTGTTCTCGCTTCGAAGCTCTTCCCTTTGCATTCTGGAGAGAGCTGGAGTTCCTGAGAATGTACTTCGGGGGAAAGTCCTTCATTTTTGAAGCTTCCTGTCTCCACATTCTGGTTAAGACCTTGGTGTCTCTTTGGAGGCGGAAAGTTGGAAGAACTTACCGGAGTCTGAAATCTCTTGAAGGATGAGGGAGCTGGCTTTGGTGGGACTTTTACGACGATGAAGGCTTTGGCAAAGTCCTTCGCCATTCTGACAGCTTCAGCCATGGACACTGGCTTAGCATTTTTGACCAGTGTGTCCAGGGGTTCGTTCATTCCCCGAATGAATCTGGCCATGAGTTACTCTTCATCTAGAGGTGGTGAATATTTAAGTAGAAGAGCGAAGGCCTAGTGATATTCCTCGATGGTTTTTCTCCCCTGCTTCAGCTCTAAGAATTTGTTCATTTTGATTTCCAAAAATCCAGGGGGGAAAAAATCTCTTCCTTAAATAGGTTTTAAGGTCGTTCCTCAGGACTGAGTATTTTTGTCCAGACGGTTGGTGTCATAATGGTTCCTCCATGCCACCTTGGCTGTTTCCACTATCTTTAGCCTGGCAAGAGCCATTTTGCTTCGCTCATTATAGCCGGTGACGTCAAAATATTCTTCTGTGGCTTCCACCCATTTCTCCACAGCCTCGCCCAGGTTCTCCCCTTCTCCTTTGAGAAGGGTCCTGGTTGAGTTCTATGAAGAGCCTTGCGAACGTCAGGGTCAAGCTCATCATCTTCAGAGAAAGGGTCTGGTTGACGGCCACGGTTTCCTCGTCTCATGATTCTGCCAAAAATGATATATTATTAAATTTTATTTTTGATATCGTCCACGAGATCCTAAGACTTAAGAGGTTCGGAAAATAATTTCTTAAACAAGACAAATGATCTTATTGGAGATCTATGACATATGTTTGATAACAATTTTTTTTATTAGTTCGTCCATAAACAATCACTTATACAACAGGGAATTTTTCTCTAGAAAACATTTCTTTATTTATATAAAAGTTTCAATATGAACATAGAGCAGCTCGGCTCCAGAAATCAAAATCTCCTTGGGAGACGCATAAGACGGCGGTACTGGGCCATAGCCATGCCCTGATACAAACGTTCACTTACTTCCAAGGGTGCTATTATCTTCTCCTTAGGAATAAAGCAACTAAGGAGTCTATAGAATTGGCATGAGAGTCTGAAATTTCGAGGCATTGAATGATATAGAATGACACCATGTACCACTTTCAAATTTATCAGAATCATGGCCAATGAGAGGTTTTGCCTCAGCGTTACATGCCGGTCGCAAGAGGCGTGGACATACTACCCTGCAAACCACTTATGCTATCGTCTCTCCGTTGGGTCAGGAAAATATAAATCCTCGAAACGGCGTGCAAGTCTGACTCGGCTTGTTCGAGTTGGAGTGGAAGAGATGAGATGCTCAAAGGCGAACGCAGTCATGTCTTGTGACTGGGTGAGGTCGGGAATACCAGATAAGTACGAAACTTCCATCTATAAAAACAATTTCTTTGATTAAAAATTCTTCATTAAAGAAGCTTACGGAATGAAAATACATGATGAAAATGCTTTTTTCCTAAGTTTTTATTATCAATTTCTGATAAAAATTCATTTATCCTTATTAGCTTTCAACAAAGCTCTGATACCAGATGTGAGGTCCCCCGCCCACTCTGAGGCTCCTGTCGGTGTGGCGGAAGCGACGTCGGCCTCCTACGTGGGGCGGGGTCCACACACTCGGGGCCTCGCCCGTGGATGTTCGAGATGAGAGACTAGCCCGAGCGGCCCCTCCGAGACCAGGCCCGGAAGACTCCCCTCACCCGGAAGGCACGGGCAATTCTGCCAATTGGGAAAAATCTTCTAACGGGGACATTACTCTAACGAGTCAAGTCTTAACTAGATAAACTGATCTGACCAAACCTGAAGTCACATGGTCAGATCAAGAAGAGACTTGCACTTTGGAATCACCACTTTTTTCCTCATTTATGAGGCACAGCCGATGATCCCCTCCCACAGAACAAGGTCTTCTCAAGATGATTGAAAACTAAATAATGTAACTAATCGTATCTAGTTGTTTCTCAGGAATCCTCCGATCCAACGTAACCCCATCCGGCCCATGGGTTAGCCAACCACCCGACCATTGAATTGGTGGGATTCCTTTATAAAGATTTGGTTGGGTTTTTGCCCGAGTACCGACGAGGAAAAGAGTTCCCAGGTCCCCTAGCCGGCGATTCATGGTAGGCATACCACGTACACACCCAATATGAAATTTCCATTTATAACAAATTTGACTGGCTTTAAAAACAATCCTTCAATAGAAATCATAATATTTCTGATCATCATTCTCCAAAATTCCGAGTCCATTGTATTACAAAAATGTATCCTCTAAACTCTCCGTTGAAGACCAGCTGGCCAACCAACGAGATCCAGTATCAAAATTTGGTTCCCAAAAATCTTTCCTTTTTGTCCATTCGAAATCTTCCTTGACGTATGCATGGGTGTCCTAGCAACCGCGAGCCCGTGCATCGCCTAGTCAGAACCCTCTAGGATCCTCCTTAGGTGTCCTAGCACTTCACTCAGGGACCGCTTCATCGGTCCTCGTCCATCGTACCGGAAGCGCACCATTTTAACCATACCGACGCTGGTCAAGACCTCGGCAGGCTTTGCTGCGAGCAATGTCCCTTGATGACTCCCCGCCAGCTGTTCCAACGAACCTCCTCTTAGAAAAACATAAGCCAAATGCTTTCTCCAGCATTCTCGCGTAAAACAGTCCTTTGAATAAAAAAACAGAGGTTCCAATGCAAGTAAAATTCCAGTTTGAGATCAGTTCCAAAAACCCTTTTTCCATAATTCCCAGTTTCATAATGAGGATCCTTGATCTCTCATGAGGGTAATCTACCCATCATTTTGTCCATTTGTCCAACCAGATTCTTGGTGAGTTTGGTCAAGGAAAAACTAGATTAGTTTCGGTAGTCTATTCTTTAGATTCAGGAATTGGTCCACGAAGTTTTTGTCTGATTCAGATCGAGAGGACAATTAGGTTTACTGTCCGTCCCTCACGTAGTCTAACCAAATTTATTCGGTTTAGTTCTACAAGAATTCCCTTCAACTAAACATCTAGATTTTGGGTAAATATCAATTTAGTGACTATTGTGAAATGTACCAGCATGTAAACTGTCTCTTGATTCCTTGCTTTCTTAAGAATCACTAAACTAGAAATACTCTTTCCCAATATTCGATCTTAGGCATTTCATCTATATACTTTTTTACTTCTCAACTAGGATTAATGGTTGGTTCTAGGGTAGAATCAAGGCATGATCAAAGGTTCGTGCTGAACCACTTCCTCCGTGTTACAAGTTCTAACTCAGCATTACACCTTCCTCACAAGCTCTTAGGCTTGTTCATTCTCCCTTTCTCCAAGATGAGGTTAGGATAATTCTTGAGTTTCTTGGGAAGGTTTTTGTAATCTATGGGTTTCTTTCCTTGGGAAGAGTGGGTTTGTGTGGGAGATTGCGTGTTGTCTTTGCAAGGAAGGCAACTTCAAAGCTCTCATCCAAACCACTTTTGATAGTCACAATGTCATTGTCCTTGACAATTTATTATGTGTTACATTTCCATGTAATCTTCTTCTTTTGGACCTCTAGTTCTCATTCATTAGTCTTTTAGGGGCTATTGCAACCTTTGGAGCTTGTTTCCTCTACCTCTTTTGCTGCTTGTTTCAAAGTTGAAGATTGACTTTTCTACTTATTGACAGCCTTGGATGTTCCCTTGATTACTTCCCTTGTCTCAGTTTTGAGCCTTGTGATGACATTACGGGAGACTCTATGAATAAGTCATGCTTGCACGCTCAACAAGAAATCGAAGTGCTAACAAATGCTTCTACCATTGGGGTGATTTTCACTCTGTTTGTTGGGACAATCCTTATAAGGATGGTCGAATCATACTTGTAACATGTGCCTCTATAAGGAGTAATGTTGGGGTTTCACACGGAATATGGAATCCTTGGAGCACTTCAAGGATTTAATGCAGGGTCTTTGTGTGAGGACACACCGCAATATGGTGCAAGGTCTCTTTGTGTGAGGACAATATGGTGTGGGCCTTTGCATCAATGGCCTACGTACCATATCATTGTACCATGACGTCATACAAAGAGGCATAGTCTATTGGTGAAGTCTACTCAAGATACCCATAGTGATCATATTATTGTTACTTCGTGTGCGTCTTGTTGTTCATAAGATTTGTAGCTCTCTTATTCTTGGGTTTCTGTGTATATGGACAGTCACCAAGTACTTTGTACTAGTGTGCGGTTCTTGAAGGAACCGGTTATCATGGTAATATCGGGGGTGGATATGGCAGTTGTGTGGCAGTCTATACATGTCCCTTGTAAGGGGTTTCGATAAGTAAGCACTGGAGCTTGTGCATGTTGAGATGTGACTGGTGGAGTTGGTAAGGCCAATGGTTACCTTTGCGAGAGGGGAGCATTTGCCATGGTGCGGAAGCCCATCCTGCTGGGTTTCCTTAGTACCAACAATGAGCTATGATAGGGTTCTTGTGTGCCGCTGACAATGAGCACACAATTGTGTTATCTAGGCCTTAGTATGAGACATTTTTTACTTTATTTAGTGGCAAATTGCACATCAAACGGTATCCAAAGCTCCAAGATTGTATGTTTTTTGGAATGTGACCTCATAATCAACACCATGCAATATTAGGTAACCCCAATAGCTGAAAATGGATGGATGAACGAAGCTAAGTCCTAGGATAGTCCCCAGTACAATGGTGCCAAATATGTTCAAGTCAACAACTTACCTTATCATTTGCTGAATCATGTACCATTGGGCCTTGCCTTAGAGTTGTAATTGCAACTTCCTGATCTGGGTGTGCTATCCATCCCATCCTCACTCCTTGGAATGCTTCTTTTGCAAATGGTGAAGGAATAGCTCTCTTTGCCTAGGTGGAGGCAAACAGAGATTTATCTTCACAGCGGTGGTTCTCACTCACAAAAGGTGGAGAAAGAAGAAGCAGGTAATGCAGGAGGGAAACCCACAAACAAACATATCTAGCATGCATCCATCAAAAGCAAGATTCAATAATATTCAAGCAACCAAGATTCAATACCATTCATGCAAGAAAGAATAGAGAAGAAGAAGAGCTCACAAGTATGATTTTATATGGCTTAGTGTCAAAAATGACTTATATACAAGTGGCTAGTTTTCACATTAGGTCGACCAAACTTAAAAATGGTCCGACCTCAATTGCTAGTTTTAAACAAGTGACTAGTTCTCACACTAGGTTGACTAAACTTTAAAACGGTTTAACCTTAATTGCTAGTCTTAAGCAAGTATGTACACTCCAAGTCCTGAGACTTTTCTTATTTGACATTAAGCTCAAGGTTAGGCCGCTTTATATGTTTCAGCGCAACCTTAAAAAAGATAAGTACCCATTCGAGCGGGTAAGATGGCATAACACCTTAGCGTCGTAGGTCAGTAGTAAGGTGAAACCATGTTAACCTACAAAGTGGTAAATATCTTAAACCAGAATACTAGTGATCCCTTCTCTTCTCTTCTCTTCTCTTCTCTATTCTTGCTTACGTCATGTATGCTAGTGGACTCTTGCATACTACATAGTTTCTTACTCTTGAATAGGTCTGCTTGTAGGTTTTGCTCTCTCTTGTTAGGTTATTCTTCCCCTGCCTTTTGTGAGAGAGAACCACCACAAATGACATTCTCTTTTTGCCTCCATCTAAGCATAGAGAGCTCTATCTTTATCCCCTTAGCAAATGAGCATTCGAGTGTCACAATAGAGTGAGGACGCAATGGAGGATCTAGCGCACCTATGTTGGGGAGTTACATTGTGGCTCAAAGGCAAGACGCAATGACACATGTTTCGGCAAGGCTAAGGTAAGCTCTTGACTTGAACATGAGAAAACAAAAACTCAAGTATAGAAGCCTAGGTTCCTACTGGGTTGTAGAAATTCCTTCTCAAGGAGATGAGACAGAAGGATACTTTAATGGTAGCAAACTAAAATGCTACTTGGACCTCTGACCCATGGCATACACTAGTAGATCCATAAGAATTGCTTCTCAAGGAGTAGTGAAGATACAGACCCAATGACACATGATTCTGCAAGGTTAAGGTAATCCCTTGACTTGAATATGAGCAAACGGAAACTCAAGTATAGAGACGTAGGTTCGTACCAAGTTGTAAAAATTGCTTCTTAAGGAGAAGTTAAGATAGAGACCCTAGATAGAGTTAAGATGGAAGGAGCAAACTAAAATGCTAGTATGGACCTCTCACCCACAACATGCACTATAAGATCCATAAGAAATAGCTTCTCAAAGAGTAGTAAAGATAGAGACCCTCTATGGAGTTGATAGAGACCCTCTATGGAGTTGAGTGGAAAGATACCAATCTAAAATGCTACTTTGGACCTCTCACCCACTACATGCACTATTAGTTTCATAAGACAAAGGAGGAAAAACTAAGGAAAATTAATAAAATCGCAGGGCCGAACCACCTTAGATCTGAAAGTGTGTAAATCATTGTACACAGAGCCATTGGCTTTGCGTGGTGTGATGCCACTGAGAACTTTTCTGAAAGAGTGGCAATAGGGGTGGAGAGGCTATGAGGAAAGGGTTAAATGGTGAAAAGTGGTGTGCTTGCAGCTACAAAATAAGACGTGGCAATGGAATTCGAGCAGCCCTTGTAACTTGTTGTAAAGGATAGGCTTTATTTTAGATTGATGGGTGGCCAGTAAGAATGGGGTAAGAAGTGGGTGCCATTTGTTGTGGGTGTCACAACGCTTGCATAGGGAGTAGAGGGTGGTGGAAGAGTCTTGCAGAGTAGTGGGGGAATAAATGTAGCTGGCCAGGGGCATCAGAACGACCTTCTGCCGTCTTTGGTGTGTGGAGAAGGGGAATCTAGATGGTGCGGCATCAGAAGGGCCTTATGTTCTCTTTGGTGTGTGGAGTGCGGGAGTCTAGCTGTGTGGAGTCCACCTCTGGGTACATACTACAAGCTCTTCTGGGTCCAGCTCTTGGTACTCCACATGCCCATCTTTGAAGGAGAATGCGACTGTTGACCTGGGTAGTTATCTCAGTAGTGACCCTATAGTGTATCAATATACCTTCTGGGGTTGAGTGCTCATGTATGTGTCCAGGTGGTTGTGTGTGTCACATACGAGCCTTAATCCTTCTGTTGCCACCAGCCACTGTATTGACTCATGGAGTATGCTTTCTTTTCTCGGATAGTCTTTGAGACCTCTATGCTTCCTCAATGTGAGATAGTCCTCCTCTTATGTTGCCACCAGCCACTGTATTGACTCATGGAGTATGCTTTCCTTTCTTGGATAATCGATGAGACCGAGACCCCTCTCCTTCCTCAATGTGTGATAGTCCCCCTCTTCAAAAACTTTGAAAGCTGTGAGGACTTGGCACCATGACTCTAGGTTGAGAATGGTGGGATGGGCCGGTAGGTTTTTAAATATCTGAGTGTACAAGAAGGTCCATGAAAGTAAAGCGTGCGTACACGTCTGAGTCTCGCACCTCGTTGAAGATTGTGAAAACATTGATGTTTTGTAGAGACCTGTCTAGGAAGGTATTGAACTGAAGTTGTTTAAGGCTTTCTTCTTGAGAGATAATAAGGAAATAGGGCTATGGGGAGGGTGTGTGAGATCGGTGAGCCTGGCCGCAAAGACTATGAGGACATCTACCTTGCTTTGCAGATACTCATTTGGCTTCTTGCTGGTGCTGGTCTACTTGCTTTCTGTGCCTCTTGCTAGTGCTGGCCCCCTTTCTTTATGTGCTTCCTCCATAGCACCTCTGGAGCTACCAAAATATTTCCTCATCATTGTACTTGAGGGCTTGGCTTTCTTCCTGATGCTCTTCATTAGCTCCTTGTTCAGCTTCGCCACTTCTTCTTCCATCTTTGTGAGCTGCTGTCTTGAGGTGTGTAGATGGTCTTTACTTGATCTTCCTTCTACTTCAGCTATTCGTGCTTGTCTCTGAGCTAATCCTCTAAATAGAACAATTGACCTTTTGCCACATTGAGATCTTCTTGAAACTTTTGGGTAGTGCTCCTCCTATTTTCTTTCGAGGAAGGCAAGCTCTATGTCCTTGGCCTCAGACTCTTTTTGGTCCTTTATCAGCAACTTGAGTGTACCCGTGTACCCTTTGGTGGAAATCCACGTGGCACTACTGGCTAGCAACAATCACTTGCTTTTTGGGCCTCAACCCTACCCAAGAATCACATCTTGGGCATGTGTCACTTGGGTCATGAACAATCGTGCTACCTCCACCTTTAGGTTAGATGTGACACCACCTACCGCAGCTTGTGCCTGTAAGAAACTATTCTTGGTGGTTATTAAGCTGGTTAACAAGGCCACCACAAAACAAACAGGACTTTTGCGGGATCCCAAAAGTCAAAAGCGGGATTAGGAAGAGCTGTAAAACATGCGTGATCTTAAAATCAAAAGCAAGATTAGGAAGAGCTATAAAACAATGTATTTGGAGCCTCACATTAGTGAAATGATTTTGCAATGCAACAGAGACTTGTGGTTGAAATTAACATTGTCGTACATTAATATCAATTAATGAGTGCTCTTCTATTCAAGTGTTACAATTCAAACCTCCCTAGTAATAGGTTTCTCAAACTAGTACGAGATCCCGATTAGTGGCTAGAATAGGATTAGGCCTTCCATCCCTAGATTGAGAGAAAGAGGGAGAGAAAGGTTGTAAGCAAAGTACCAACAATGCAACAGGAATATTATCTAACAACGAGGATCTCTCTATATGGTTGCCATCAAGGGTCCATACCCCTTCGTAGGCAATTAGTGCATTGGCTGAAACATATCACAATGAGCTTTTGTAAATTCCCTACTTAGGAAAAAAAGAGTACTCACTTCACAAATTCCTCAATTTATATAAACATATCTAGAAAAAGTGCGAAGTAGAGAAAATAAAACACTATCGCTTTACTATGATGTGTCTTCCATGCCCTTTTCATATAAGAGCAATACAAAATGATGCACAACCACTTCCTCTCAACAAAGACACATTACACGGTTGGATCTATATGGTCAATAAAGCCCACTGTGATGTGATACGAAGTAAACAACTAGGACCAACATAGCCTCATTAAGGGAACAATTGAGCCACACTTCATATTACACGGTTGAGACCAATATTGCCACTCTCTAGTCCAGCACTTATTGGCATAACCTCCAAAACCAATCTGTTTCTTTACGAACGCGAGCTTCCATGGGTTGCTTTCTATTGTTTGTTGCCTTTCACGACTTTACCATTCATATAAATTACCTCCCAACTAGTTGTTCAGTATTCTGTTAATCTATTTTTTTTCTTGGATTTTAAACTCGTTTCTGCAGTCTTCTAGGAGATTTTAAAGTTGTGAATATCAACACCCATTCTTGCAAAGGAATTTAAAAAAAAAGCTAAGGAAAGTGTTCCTCTTTTTATCATGTATGCATCAGAATAGACATGACATAAAAAAGTTCTATGAAAAATAAGCTCAAAATTACAGTCTGCAAACTCATTCTAGCTCCAGTACACATTGAAAACACCCGTAGTGTTGGCACGCATTCTGCACATTAACTATCATCAATGCTCTTCTGCATGATGAAGATACAGCCCTAGCCCAAACCTTGCACATGCTCGAACAAAAGCCATTGCTTCTGCTTGCTGAGTGGGATCCTCGGTTTTCGCTTCGGCCGTATACACTGTACCCGAGGCCTCACGAAATGCCTGTGAAAAAAGTGTCAACAGCAGTTATGAACATGAGTGTATCGATTTTCATGTTGTTGCATTATAAATGTTTGAAACAAATCATCTTTATCAATCCCGTTAACTGTAGCTACTGCACAAGGCTTTGAAACTTACAAAGAATCCTACAAGACCTCCTAACACCTAAACGGCTTACCAATCTCATGTGTCTCATGTGAGCAAAACAAGGAAACTGTTGGTTACATGGTACGAGGGTGATGGCTAGACGGGCGAGAGAGAGAGAGAGAGAGAGAGAGAGAGAGATGACAAAGCTGTAAAGTGAGAGCTAGATTGCACGACTCAGTGATGATTTGATTGATGTGTTAAACCTTCACCAAGTACATGCTTTTGTAGGCTTGAAGCCGTATCTTTTGGCCCATAGAAATCACACACATTGAACTGAAGACACATAGCACACTTATCATATCCACACACATAGGGAGTGTTCACACCTACTGAGCCCCATATCCCAATAAACCACCATCACCTCCCCCCCCCGGATGAAGGAGGTGTTGTCTAAGAGACTTTCAATAGCCATGGACTCTAGACTGTATCATGTGCTCAAAAGAGACAACGACACCAACACCTAAACTCTCATGTCAGGCCTGATATAAGAGCTTGACCACTCGTGACAGCCTACACCAGTTTACCCAAAAAACAAGGATTATTTAATTCAGTTTTTGGGGGACATCCCGGGCACAGAGAACCCTTGACTCACACACAAGAAGACCCAACCATAATCTACCTCATTGTGAGAAATATTTTTCCCTCTTTAGGAAGTTTTTTTCCCACGTACATGTGAGCACCCTCTTAACACTTATCATTTGTGATGTACCCTTTGTACCTTGTACCACTCATTCTACTTGGTAATCATCATCGAGTTGTGTGCCTCTCACTCTCACTCTCAGTACTTTTTCATTTTGTTGGGATGACAGAGAATACCCCATTCAGGTACACCCATTTGTCTCATAGGCCGAGTTCGGTCTTTTGGAAGACGTTAATAAAATATTTCTTTCTTTCTCACTTTGTTTGAGCCCTACTGTGAGTGTCTTGCTGTTGCTAACCCTAACCTGCATGTTCCAATATTTGGTATCAGAGCTCCAAGTTGATTCTACCTTGAGCGTACATTTTTCCACCATCCATACACTCTATGCCGCCATAAATCCCGTACACGCATGACACCTGTACCTGTTCGTACACACACGACATCCATGCCTGCTTGTACATCCCAAGCGACGCACGTGCAGCTGCCGTACTTGTCGTTCGTACTATTTGTACTTGCAGTACCTGCATCCAAGTGTACCTGTTCATGCACATGTGTATCATCTGCCTTTACCTGCAATACCCGCTTGTACTTGCTGAAGCATTTCTGTAGCCCACACGGATTGGGGCTTTTTCGATTTCATGCAATTAAAGCTATTGTGCACGCAAGATTTGGGGTTTCGCAAAATTGACCTCAAACGCCTTCAAAATCAACAATTGACAAGTAAGCTCTATCCCTACACTTGCATTTTTATTATATTTGCAGGTTTCAGCCATCAGTGGGCCACCTAGCAGCCATCCAAGTTGTGAAGTGAACATTGGCTTTGCAATGTGTGGAACACAGAATTTTTTGTAGGTTATTATGGCAGGCAATGATGTTCTTGGCATGCTTACTGCAGAGGACAAAGTGGATGGGACAAATTACCCATGGTGGGCATACATGATGAGGCACGTGCTGGTTGCCAAAGGCCTATGGGTCATGATTTCTAGTGAAGAGGCCCGTCCTCTCTCGCCACTTCTGCTACAGGTAACAAAGCTACTTTTGGATCTGCGGCTAAGGCACCCAAACCTCCTACTGTGGATCAATGACAGTGGGATGCCAAAGGATGCATAGGCCCATGCACTCACTGCCCTCTCAGTGAAGAGGAGCAGCATTCCTCATATCCGCTCATGTGTCAGGTGCACAACGAGATACGTATTGCCTACTTGAACAAGCAGTTGGACATGTTAAATATGAATGAGAACTCTATGGATGAATACATAACGAAGGTGAAAGACCTTTGAGAGCAGCTTGCAAACATTGATGAAATCGTACCAAATCCTTCTCTCGTCTCTTCTATCCTCAATGCATTACTTGAATCATATCACTATTTTTCCAAGAGACTCAAGTTGCTTAAAAAATGAGTTGGTGTCCTTACTCCTGCAAGAGGAGCAATCTGGAGTGAACAGGCCTGGCATCAGGATTGGGGATCATGCCTTTCCTGCCTATGGCAAAGACAAAGGTAAAGCATCTGGTGCCAATGGCTATAAAGCCAAAAGGTGGATCTGCCACCTCTTCTGGCAAAGCTACAAACAAAGGGGACAGTGAGAAACCCAAGAAGAAGGGAAAATCTTTCTTGACGGCACAGGATACAGGTTTGCGGGGCCTCCAGCTCCCCATCCGCACCTCGGAGGAGCTCCTAGACTCGGAGTTTGCGGATGACACTGCTGTCTATCTTCACGGAGGGGAGGGGACAGGTTTTGCAGAGCTTCGGGCGCTTTGATCAACTGGCACAAGTCTTGTGGGTTGTGGGTCAGCTCTGTGCCCCCCCCGACTTGGAGGCCAGTTGAAGGGTTTCAGTGGCTGCCCCCCGGCACTACAGTGCGCTATTTGGGATGCTATGTGGGCATTGACATATCTCCGGAGCAGCAGATAGCCCCCCTTCTTCTGAGCATTCGGAAGAAGCTTCTGTATTGGAGTACCGCTCGTTTATCTCTGGCTGGCCGAGTGGTTGTGGCCAACCAGGTTCTGCTTGCTACCATGTGGTACATCACTTCTTGCTGGGCCTTCTCTCGGGCGTGCATTGGCCAGGTGCAGAGGCTCATCAGGAACTTTCTTTGGTCCGGTGGCGACGGGCGGCCCGCCAGGGCCAAGGTGGCATGGGCTGTGATCACTCAGTCGAGGGAGAGAGGTGGCCTGGGCATAGTTGATCCTATTTGTCAGAGCCGAGCTTTGCTTGGCAAGTTGGTGGTTCGTGGCCTCCTACCAGGCGTTGAGCCGTGGAAGGAGTTTCTTGTTTCCAGGATTCTCAGCCGCACTCCTTCTCTTAGCGGCCCCTGGACCCCCATTACAGAGCAGCGATCCAGAGGAGTGGGCCTTGGCTTCGAGGAGCGTTTTGCAGCTAGCCTTCTGAGGGCCTGGGAGCATCTGAGGCCGTCACTCTTCCAGACTCCCCCGGGCACCGATGAGGAGCGCCTGAGAGGCAGCCATTGATCTGGAACCCCTTGATCCAACTTCCCAGTGGTCATATGGTTGGATCACGATCTCACGTGTCGTGGGGCCCGTTGAGCTCCGGCCCATCCCAATCCCTAGACGACTGGATATGTTTTCAGCAGCTGCCTATAGAGGTTCAGGAGAGGAGACACAGCGGGATGAGGGGCAGAGAGTTGATGAGGCAGGACATTGAGGCGGCCATCCCCCGGGAGTGGCGGACTCCAGTACAGGACCCTCCACCTCCACAGTGGATGGGCGTCTTTACTCGGCATGAGATCCTTCTAGCGGTCTGCGGCTCAGCAGAGAGAGTCGCCCCACTCACCTTCGAGGTGGGAGAGGGAGGCCAGCTTCAGAGGACCCGACTAGATTTGGATGAGTTCCAGGGTTGTATCTTTCAGAGGGTGCGGGTGGTCGGCTTTCACCAGAGACAGTGGCATGTAGACCCCTCACCGGCCTCGATAGGGGAGGACTATTCTTGGAGATTATGGGCTTGGGACAGCAGGCCTCTTATTCGCCTTCAATGGGATCCAGGCGAGTGGCTTTGGCGAGATCCCTACTCGGCCCCTACCAGCCCAGGCACCCCCTTTTTTCAGTACACAGCGAGGCTGGGGCGGCGGATCCAGAGGCACAGGATAGCGGGCACCCCGGCGGCGGCCGAGCTTTGGCGACGACAGGGGCTTTCCCCTGCCTTCCTTAGGGACTTCTGGCAGCGCCTTTGGGCCAGCTTCTGGCCCCGGAACGTGACGCTTTTTCTCTGGCTTACAGCGCATAGAGGACTGGCTTGGCTGTGGGGGCTTGGCTAGCTTTTGGCAGACACCCAGCGTCCTGCCCTCGGTGCGGCCATGCACAGGAGTCGCAGCGGCACTGCTTATGGGATTGCCCACAGGCACAGCAGGTCTCGCAGCGCGCTCTCAGGATGGTTTTTGCAGGCTCGCCAGGTGAGATGATGGTGACGTGGGGTGCGGTGGCTTGGGCCACGGACAGTGGCCCGGCCCTTGGATACGAGGACGTCCCTGGTAGTGTGACCATCCAGGTCTCTGACAGGGCGATGGCGGTGGTTCCGACGCCAGACTTCTCTTCGGCAGTCTCCCAGGAGGGGGACGGGCACAGATGGGAGATGATCAGCAGCATGACGGCTTGGCACATATGGAGAGCCCGATGCAGGGAGGCCATAGACCGCCAGGCGACTCCACCGGCGGAGGTCATACAGGCCCTCTGGGTGGACATCATTCACACCTTGAGAGGACACTGGGGGAAACTTCAGGGCGACTCGGATCGCATGAGAGGTCGCCGCAAGGCGTTCCTCCGCACTTGGTAGCCTGGCCCTTTTCTCATCGCGAGGGGCGAGGATGTCACTTGGCACTACAGGCCTCCAGTTTGGCTCTTCTCACCTCCCGCATGTACTACTAGGTAGCCCCCCCCCCAGAGAGCGGCCAGCCACGGGGGTGGAGCTCCGGTGTTCACTGTGTTTACTATCCCTCCTTGTGAGATGAGCTTTGTAGCCTTATGGCGTTTTCTCATTAACTAATAGAAGGATCGTTTTTCCCCCAAAAAAAAATGTAATTACTATTGCAAGCCAATTCATTACATCAATGAATGCCAGGAAGAGTGTCAAATCACCAAGGGTCTCCTCGTAGAGCAATCCTGAAACAAGACCCGAAACCTGCAAAACAAAGCCATAAAACGTGAAGGGGGTGTAGGCCTGACTCACCACCCAATCATGACAGCTGTGGGCAAAACCCACTAGTCTTGGATGTCCCCACCAAGCCACAAGCTGAGCTAACTAGCAAGACGCACCGACCAATCTCTACTCCATGACGTCCCATACTGCCATGAAGCTACCCTCGCAAGCCTCAAGACTATTGCCGGCCTCGGCTACATGAAGCAGGTCACGTCTGCACTAGATCCAGGCTCCTGACCGCAGAGCTTTCGCAAAGACTCACGAGACTCTAACCAACTGACTGACCTTGGCCACCCTTTTATAGGCTCTTGGCCGATCACCGGGCGTCACACACTTGGGCGCCCGCTCGTCAATCCATCCCTAGCTCCAAGCTACCCCAAGTCTCAAAGCTAGTCTTGTGTGCGTGCTGCACACGGTAGATACACTCTGTGCACATGACATACTCCCCTTCCTCTAAGAGCTCACTCCTAAGCTCAGTAAAAACTCAGGGTAATCCTTTGAAGGGTAGTCAATGTCTCCCATGTAGTGTCCTCCTCAACACGATTCTTCCACTTTATCTTGTATTCCATGAGTAGCAAACAGATGCAAATGAACCAATCCGGCATGTAACCCGAAATGGTCCAGAGTATCTAGGGGATAATTTCGAAGATCGGCCTGTCCGTAAAGTCTCAAAATCTTTCAGAACTCACAAATACACCATCGTTCTTTCAGAGAACTCTCACGGTAAACGATGTCTATTAGAATAAAATATGTCTCTGTCTTAAGCGCTTCTAATAGATCCCACGGTAGCAAGTGATCTAGGTTGAAATCCATACATAAGCATAAAAGAACTAAAACAGGTACTCATATGCTTCGTACTATTGTATGCAAATTCTAACATAGAAAGATAATCTTCCCATGAACCCTGTCTTTTGGAGACATATGCACATAGCATGTCCTCCAAAGTCTGATTCACCCTTTCAGTCTGGCCATCAGATTGAGGATGATATGAGAAACTCAGATTCAAAGTTATTTCCAACTTTTCAAAAACAAGCCTCCAGAAGTCACTTGTAAACTCCCTATCACTGACTATGTCTTGCGGTAAACCATACAGTCTAAACAATTGCTCGATAAACTGCCTTGCTAATTGCGTAGCTGTAACAGTCTTCCGTGTAGGTAGAAATCTAGCCATCTTTGTCAAGCGGTCTACCACAACCCAACACAACCCAAATAGAATCGTGGCCTTGACGTGTTCTTGGTAATCCGGTAATAAAATCCATGGAAATACCTGGGATTTGCAAAGGATGCAACATTCTAGCGTGTCGAAAGCGTTCAGCTTTATTTGCTTGACAAATCTAACACTTGAGGACATAATCTTCTATATACCCTTTCATCTTTGGCCAATAGAAAGTGTGTCTAACTAAAGCTAATGTCTTGTGTACCCGGGGTGTCCAGTAGAAGGAGTGTCGTGACACTCCTTAAGAATCTTGGACCTAATGTACGGGGCCTGTGATACACAAATTTTGTCATTACAGAACAGTAAACTATTCCGAATCATCCGCTGGCCTCCCGCAGCCTAAATGGTAGGCTGCTCAGTCACTGAGTCTTGGTCAATCAATGAGCTCGCGTCTTGGATCCTCTGCCAATATAGACTAAAATAACTATCAGTCCTGCAAAGCCCTCTCAATGACTTAAATAAGTCAGTGAAAATCTCGGTGAACGACAAAGTATTCACCTCTCTGATCCAATTAAGCGCATCTGCTACACTATTCATGGACCCCTTTCGATAGCGTATCTCAAAATCAAAATCTTGCATTAACTCTGCCCATCTAACTTTTTGTCCTCTCAAATCATCCTCATCACACACATACTTGATTGACTGATGATCAATCAATACCACAAACTTGGAGCAATATAAATAATGCCTCCAAACCTTGAGAGCGTAAATGACAGCATAAAGTACCTTCTCAAGGGTTGGCCAATGAGATTGAGTGTCGTCCAGCTTTCGACTCTCAAAAGCAACAGGTCTACCATCTTGGAATAGAGCAACACCGATCGCATATTGACTCGCGTCAGTCTCAAGAATATAAGGCTGACTAGGATCGGGTAGTGCTAAGATAGGAGCTTCCTTGACTTTATCTTTCAAAAGTCTGAAGGCCATATCCAAATTGTTATTCCAAGAGATAGGCTGATTCGGCTTACATCCACGACCTTTCAACAAGTCGGTCATCGGTAGTGTGAGCTGAGAGTACTCCCACACAGATTTCCGAAGAAAAACAACAAAACCTAGAAAAGAACGAAGTTGTCTCACCATCTTCAGTATCGGCCAAGCCAAAACCTTTTGGACTCGATCATAGTCAATGCTCAACCCATCTCATGTGATCTTGTGTCCCAAGTAATGATTTCTGTCATAAAAAACTCACATTTACTAAATTTAGCATACAATTGATTCTGTCTTAAAATAGTCAAGACAATCGTGAGGTGGCTAACATGATCCTCAAGAGTACGACTGTATACTAAAGTATCGTCCAAGAACACCACCACGAACTTCTCTAAATGTTCACGAAAAAGATCGTTCATCATTTGCTCGAAAGTGGCTGGAGCATTGGTCAACCCAAAAGATAATACGAGAAACTCGTAATGGCCATGCCTAGTCCAAAAGATGGTTCGTTCGACGTGCCTTTCATGAATACGTATCTGGTGATAGCCAGTACGTAAATCTATCTTTGTGAAATACTTCGCTCCTACTAAATGGTCAATCAAGTCATCTGATCTAGAGAGAGGATAGCGGTTCTTGACTGTCACTTTGTTCAATCTCTTGTAATCTACACACAATCCCCCGGTGTTGTCCTTCTTTCTCCTAAGTAACACAGGCGCACCCCAAAGGTGATTTACTTGGACGAATCTGGCCATTCTCAAATAATCTACGAGTTGTTAAGCCAACTCATCTTCCTCAACCTGGCTCATCCTGTAAGGCAGAATGCTAACAAGTTGAGCACCAAGAACTAGATCAATACGATGATCCACTGCCCTTTCGGGTGGTAAGCTCGATGGCAGCTCCTTAGGAAATACATCTTAAAACGAGTCAAGTAACTTCTTTAATTCTTTGCTTTCAAACACACTGAATTCATTAACATTCATAGTAGGTATGAGAAATGAAGAAAGTGGAATCAAGACACACTGGAAAGCAATATACAAAGAAGAGTCCATTATATTTCCAAAATCAAACGTATTTACAAGAGGTCCATGAGAGGGATGTATACAATCACCTTGGATACAAAACTAGGTGTTCCTATGTTCAAAAGAAAAAGAATGACTAAACCAATCTATCTGGACCTTAAGGATCTTAAAACACTCAATCCCTAATAGCAAGTCTATATGCTCTAGGTGCATAACATAGTACTCCAAAATATCTCTCTAGTCCTGAATCCGGATCAGTAGCTTCTCCACCTTTCGATCCCACACTTGCCGACCCGCAAGTAGGTGTATCTCATAGGTATGATCGCTAGGCGTCGTGTCTAGACCCAATTTCTGCACAAGTTTGTAATTAACAAAGTTGTCTGAGCTTTCGGGATCCAAAAGAATGTGGATTCTATAGCCATTCACTTCTCCATAAACTCGGAGAAGATCGTGCAAGCTGAAAACCTTATTGAACAAACAATCAAAACATGAACAAGGCGAGAAAGGACATTAACTGAAGTACCTGTTAAAGACAACTGCCTTTGTCTTGGGTCCTGCGTTGGTCTTAGCATCCATCTTCTTCGGGCACTCGTTACGCATGTGTCTAAATAAAGCAACATCTCTCCTTGAGCTTCAAAGCCTTGAGGAGAAGGTTTTTCTTCGTTGGAGTCGAAGTAGAATTCTTCGAAGGTTGGTCCGAAGAATTTCCTTCTATCGTGCTAGTCATCGGCGCACAGAACTTTCTTTTGTGCTTGTTCCCCTGCTCGGTTATGGGCTTGGTTTTAAAAGAGACCATCGTACCATCATAAATACGCGCAAAGTGAATGGCCTCGTCCAAAGTTTTGCATTTGTTATTCTTGACCTGTAAACGGTACGAGTTGGGTAATCCTGCTACGAAGAAACCCAAATGAGTAGTAGAATCCATCTTCATAGCTTTCATCTGCAAGTCTCTAAATTTCTAGAGATAGACCTCATAAGTGAGGTACTGTGAGATCATGGTCGAACTGGCAAATTGAGCAACTATGTCGTAGTCATCCTCCTTCTTGAGGAACTACTTCTTAAAGACTTCTTCAAACTGTGTCCAGGTTGTTGGTTTAGGTTTGAGTTCTTTCCACCAGAGCAAGGTCTTGCCCGAGAGGAAACCTGCTCTCTCCCCCCCCCCCCCCCCCCCAAATCGAATCTTTTTGTCATCGCCATATGGATGAAACTAGAAGTGGACCTGCCACTTATGTAGCCACGTGTCCACAATCTTTTGCTCGCCCTCAAACTGCTCCAGAGTGATATTGGAGCCTAAAGCAGACGCCAAGGTATCCATGCCAGAGAGAGTAGACAGGATAGTGGTCAATAAAGAAATGAAATTTTGCAAAGTCTTCATCTGTGCAACAACCTGTGCTTGATGCTCCATAAAAGAAGCCTCGAAAGTAACTTCAAACTCCCGAAAATCAGATTTAGTCACGAAATCTTTGAAAAGATCGCCATCGGTGGCCTCGGCAGCCAGCAAGTCTTCGTGTTCGGAAGCAGGTTCCAACTCTGAAGCTTGGGTCGATATCGCGAAGTGGAAAAGTTGGAAAGTGAGAGAGAATCCTGGCAGATGATGCAAGAGAACTCCAGGAGATGTGCTGCTAGAAGCCCACACTAGGCGTTTTTTATAAAACCCCAAAAGCTCCTTGTTTTTTTTTTAATTAAAAAAAACCATGCAAGATGGCTTTTGTAAAAGCCATGCATAAGGCGTTTAAAAGCCACGCTAAAAAAACACGTTAGTCGTGTTTGAAAACACGCTACCTTTGTTTTTTTTTTACATGCGTTTTCTTTTCGGTTGCTATGTTTTTTGAAAAAAGCATAAGATTCCAAAAAAAAAACAAGAAAGCAACGTGTCGCTAAAAAACATGGGCTGAAAAAAGTGCCGTGTTCTGACTGCCCGTCGACTGCAGTGAACGTCTTCGCTGTCACCTACAAACAGCAGCGGAGTAAAAAAAAAACCACCACCCGTCGATTGCAGTTAACGTCTTCGCTGTCACCTACGAACAACAGCGGAGTAAGAAAAACACTGCCACCCGTCGACTGCAGTGAACGTCTTCGTTGTCACCTGCGAACAGCATTGGAGTTAAAAAAAACACCGCCCAACTGCACGCCACTCACCGACAAGCTTGGCTGCGCCAGCCTTTTCCCAACGCACAATCGATAAGCATTCTCTCCCTCTCTTTTGCTTGCTGATTCACAGCCGACTATCTCTACTTGCTTCTCTCCTTGCCAAAAAACAACACTTCACATGCAATCCAAACCGACCCATAACCCAACTCAGGTTCCAACGATGCAAACAAGAAACCATACGCTGATTTGTGAAAAAAACAGTAGTATAAATGAAAAAACAGCAATCATCTCGAACTCATACCTCTTTCTTTGACCTCTTCCTTCTCTACCTACCAACTTGCATGCTCTTCGAGGCATGCTCTGATACCATTGTCAAATCCCCAAGGGTCTCCTCGTAGAGCAATCCTGAAACAAGACCCGAAACCTGCAAAACAAAGCCATAAAACTTGAAGGGGGTGCAAGCCTAACTCACCACCCAGCCATGACAGCTATGGGCAAAACCCACAAGTCTCCCCACCGAGCCACGAGCTGAGCTAACTAGCAAGACCCACCAACCAATCTCTACTCCATGACGTCCCATACCGCCACGGAGCTACCCTCACGGGCCTCGAGACTGTTGCCGGCCTCCGCTGCATGAAGCCGGTGCACGTATGCACTAGATCCAGGCTCCTGACCGTAGAGCTCTAGCAAAGACTCGCGAGACTCTGACCAACTAACTGACCTTGGCCACCCTTTTATAGGCTCTTGGCAGGTCACCGGGCGTTCACACTTGGGCATCCATCCCTAGCCCAACTCGCCAATCAGCCTGCCTAGCTCCAAGCTACCCCAAGCCTCGAAGCTACTCTTGTGTGCGTGTTGCACACAGTAGATACACTTTGTGCACATGACAAAGAGGCTTGCTAAGGAAAAGGAGAAGAAAGACTTCAAATTGTCTATGGTGGCTGATTCATCAACACGTAGTGATAAAAAGAAGGAAACAGCTAGCTATGCTCAAGACGATTGGGCATTCTAGGTTCAGTGTAGCTATGACCCTTCTTTACATGATGCATGTCTATCAAAGACATATTCTCATGTATGATATTTTGACCAAGCACATTACGTGACAACACCATTTATTTACCTCATTGGGAGATGTACCCAAGGGACGTAGTGTTACACTCTTCTTATGCTGTAGAAGTTGGAAACAATTGTGCTCACTACCGCCAATGGTGGGACAATCACGCTCTCAAATGCATTGCATGTGCTAGGGATCAAGAAGAATCTCCTATCAATTTCGGCCATTGCTGGATCTGTACTAGTTGTCCGTTTTGATGACAAATTCATTGTACATGATTGCAATGATGGAGATGTCTTAGTTGCATCCGGCACTCTATGTCATTGTCTCTACAAGCTTGATGTATATGAAAGAGCTTCACATGATGCACTTGGAGTTGCCAGGATGATAGATGTTGAGCTATGGCATGCTCGGTTTGGTCACTTAAACTTTGGAAATCGGAAGTCTACAGGCATGACATGGTTTCAGCTTTGCCACCACTTGATGCACCCGTCAAGCATGTCTATGAGGGTTGCATATTCGGTAAATGCATCGCACATCATTCCCCAAAGATGGTTCAGTGAGGGCTGCCGAGAAATTGTAGCTTATATATAGTGATGTATGTGGTCCGATGCAGACACCATCTATTGGAGGATGCTTCTACTTTGTCACGATCATTGATGATCTTTCTAAATTCAGCTAGGTCTATGCAAAAAAGACAAAATCAAAGGTGCTTATGTGCTTTAGGCACTTTCAGCACATGGCTGAAAATGTGTCAAGGTTGCAAAGTGCAAACCCTTCATATAGATAGAGGGGGAGAGAACATGTCGAAAGAGTTTAATGCATACTTGTCAAAAAGTGGCACTCAACACCAATGTATTGTGCCTTATACACAAGAGCAAAATGGTGTATCGGAGAGAAAGAATAGGTCTCTCATGGAGATGGCACGTTGTATGGTAAGGCCAAAGTTTGCGTCACAAGTTTTGGAAGTTGTTGTGTGTGGCATGTGCAGCATATATACTTAACAGGTGTCCAACAAAAGCCTTGAAGACTATCACTCCTTCCGAAGCTTGGCATGATAGAAAGCCATATGCAGTTCATACGCGTGTCTTTGGTTGCTTGGCTTATGCTCTTGTGCTTGAGCAACACCGTACCAACCTTGATGACTAGGCAGTGAAATGTATTTTTGTGGGCTATAGTGCAAAGAATAAAGGGTGCCGTCTCTACCATCTTGCGTCTCAACAGATTATGGTTAGTCAAGACGTGGTCTGTGGGGGAAAATTCATCTCAGCCCTTGCTTGAATGCAGAAACAGAAAAACTATTGGCTCACATGATCTCTTTGATACTCTTCTCCCCTCGTACAGCTGGAAATCAGCCCAAAGAGGCTGTAAATCAGCAACCAGCTATGCCAGATGTTGCATCCATTGATCCCACAGACATTGATGATGCAGTCAAAGATTCAGCAAGCTGAATCAGTGGTGCCTCTTTGGCTGTTGCAAACCTTGTGGGACAGCAATGTAGTAGCTTCTTTGGCAGGGCAAACATGTGCTAGTTCTCGCCATACATCTGGGCATTTTGTGCATCATGCTCTCATTTGCTTCTACTTGCACAGGAATATGATTCCATTTTGAAAAATAGCACTTGGGAATTAGTTGACTTGCCTTTCAGCAAGCAGGCTATTGGTACGAAGTGGTCTTGTAGGAGACATACATTTTGTAGTAGACATGTATGTAGGAGTTAGGAATTTATTAATGCTAGGCACTAGGCACTTAGTTTGTTTTGGGTTTTTTATACCTTAGTGTCCCATGTATACTTTACGGTGACACATGGCATCTTATAGTTGGACCCCTTGGTCCTTGGATGTAGGGGGCACATTTTACTTTGATTGTAATGAGATTCTCTCACGACTCTAGCGTGAGCTTCCACCGCCAACCTCTGCTTGCTCTTATTTGTGGACCTACGACTATGTATGTGGTAGCTCTGCTGCTCTAGACGATTGCTTCCATTGCTCACTCTTCCAACATTTGGTATCAAAGGGGTTCGTTCCTGTGCGACCTGTGGTCCTATTCGATCCTATGACGTTGGTGCTACTAAGGTGGTGAAGCAAGCGGCTAACGAGCACCTGCCGGTGCTGTTGAGGAGGCACAAAAGCTTACAACTCAGGCGCTGAGTCGGGACTGCATAAGAGGTCTCACGCGGCACTACACAAAGCAGCACACACATTCAACCCTGCACATGATGTGGCTATTAAGGTGGGTACCAAGCGGTGCTAACAAGCAGCAAAGCAAGCGCAAGCAATGCACCTCAAGTGTTGCATCAGCAAAGCCGGCAGCAGCACAAGCGGTAGCAGTGCACAACAGGCGGTGGCAGCAGCCAGCAGAGGAAACAACAGGTAGCTAGCACTACAATAGGCAGCAACAAGCGGTGGCAACCGACGATAGCAGGCGGCACCGTACGGGCAGCTGGTGAGAGATTTTGGCTCTACACGGGTTGAGCTAAGCAGTGTAGCAACAGCACAGGGTGTTGCACAAGCCAACTGAAAACTACACATGCGGCTCACAAAGAGTGAATCTTCACCAACATTTCATTTGCAAGCCCAGCATGGCGTGCCGTGAGACAGACTCAACCACGTTTCCAAGAGAGAAAGATATAGAGAGATGTTGAGAAGAAAATTGTTGATAGCCCAAGCTCATCTTCTTCATCTATGGCTGTACATCATGAACTTGAGAGGGGCTAGTAGGATATCCAAGTCGATGTCGATGTCTAGGCACGAGATCTCTGATGTCGATATCCAAGTCGATGTCGATGTCAATGTCTAGGCACGAGATCTCTCATGCCGAGAACACGAGGATGATCCACAAGTATCTCTCACCGGGCTAATACCAAATCCAATGAATCCAAATCCAAATCCAAGTCCAAGTTCATATCTAAGTCCAAGTTCACATCCAAGTCTAATTTCAAGTCCAAGTTCCAAGTCCAAATTCAAATTCTAAATTCTAGTCCAAGTCCAAGTTCTAGTTCCAATCCAAGTCCAAGTCCAAGTCCAAGTCCAAGTCCAAGAATCGCTCGCTCATCCCATGAGTAATCTCCACAACTCTTGCAGACTTGTTGATGAAGAAAACCATGGAAAAGCTCTTTCTGGCAAGAAAAATGATATAAAACTTGTTTTAATGGTTTTCGAGCAATAAAAACCTCCGAAAAATAGCTTTTAGGATTTTAGGAGCGGTTTTAGGGTTTTTGAAATTTTCAGTCCGTACAACTCCGCACATGCCCATCAGGGTTGTTAGAGGCGTCAAAGGCGTTTGGTATGAGGCAGGTATGGTAGGTGCCTCGAAAGACTCGTATTTTTTAGAGACGTTAGAGGCGTGTTAGAGACGTACGTCTGTTATATTATATATATATATAACATGAGTACCATGGAGTTGATAGTTATATAGTCTTGTGGGTTGACTACCATGAGTATATAACATGCACGTTCCTAAAAGGTGAATTTGGGTATGTTCCTGGATTCATCTAGGTATATATATATATATAATGATAGATATATACAGATAGATAGTGATAGATAGATAGAAAGAAAGAAAGAAAGAAAGAAAGATTTTATTAACGTCTTCCAAAAGACCGAACTCGGCCTATGAGACAAATCGGTGTACCTGTATGGAGTATCCTCTGTCATCCCAACAAAAATGAAAAAGTACTGAACTAAAAAGCTGAATCTGGGTGTGCAATAAGTACAATGAGTGGTGAAGGGGATGGAGCTCTACTACTAGGAGAATGCAAAGCTATATGCATGGAGTATACAATCATGATATGCAACCTAGCTAGCTCCATCCTGTACCATACTGGGGGTATAAAATGGTATACATCAATGAAGGGGGTGTCCACAGCTCCCTGAAGAACATGCCTTGGTGTGCTCTGAAGCGAGCCAGTCGCTCCGCACCCTCTGTGTGTGTGTGTGTGAAAGAGAACCTTGATGGAGGCCCGAGGGAGAGAGAGGGTGTCACCTCGGTGTGTATGAGAGGGAGAGAGAGTGTGTGTGTGAGAGAGAGAGTGACAGTGTGTGTGAGAGAGCGGCTGCCTTGAGCAAGGTTTAAGCCTTAAGGGAGGGAGAAAGAGTGTGTACGAGAGAGGGAGAGACTTGAAAGAGAGTGTGTGTGAGTCTTGAGAGCTTAGAGGGGCCCTTATAGCCCCAGAGTCTAGAGACTCAAATGGACGAAAACAAGCAAAAACAGGCAAATCCCAAACGGTCAGAAACGGGTAGAAAAAAAACAACTATGCCCAAACACCTCGAACGAAGCCTCGAACGCCTCGGAAGACTCGTACACCTCGAGGCTCGAACGCCTCTAACGGTTAGAGACGCGCCTCATAACAACTATGATGCCCCTACAGTTTCGTACGGATGTACGGATCCGTACAGTCGTATGGACAGGTAATGACGTGGCACAACAATTGATGAAGGCACTCTGAATCAGTGGGCAGTGATGAAAAATTCCATGATTTGGTTCATGATCAAGTAGATGATGGAGAAGATGATCTCTGCGCTTCAACGACGATGGCAACACGATGAAGAGGTTCTTATTCAACTCGATGCTCAAGAGAGGCTCATGCTTCTTTTATACTTGGGGAAAGCCTTGCTTTTTGGCAAAAAATGATGCTTTTGCTTTGCTTTTGGTCTTTTTAATAGTAAAATATGACTCAACTTTAGTTAAAAGTTCTTGTTTTGCATTTCTAGCTTCAAGACCTTACTTTTTGGCCCCAGAGCTGCCTTTTGAAAAAGCGGCTTTTAGCTTTTTGGTCCGGCCCAGACTCCTCTTTCTAATGGTGCCCCTGGCTCACAGTCAATCTAGTTTGACTTTTTGCTTTTCCTTGCTTTTTGACCAGGACTTGTGCTTTTTCTTGAGCAAACCTTATGAACCTTGTCCCCATGTCTTCTTCCACTTGTCTAGTGTCTAAGCATGGGTTTCATCTGTTAGAAGTCATCTCCTGTCTTTATGTTGACACCAGGGCCTTTGTTGTGGGTGTGCCCGCCCTTGTAGGTGTTTTCTCATTTTTCCTCACTCCCCGTATTTTTTCCCCATTTTTCCCTATTTTTCTGTGGCTTGGGTGGCAGCCCCGTGGTGGAAGGAGGACCTCTGAAGCTGGCCGACTGCATCTGGACATGCTGCTAGTGGCTGTTTGTGTTGCTTCAGGTCCATGACCTCCCAGATGAGCTGGCCGACACCCTGCTGCTGGCCAACTGGTCCTCATGGCTGGTCGTGGAGGTTCAGGCCCTGTCGGCTGCCCTATAGCAGGCCGACTGCTGTTAGGGGGCCATTTTAAATCATATTCGGGATCTTCTGTGTATATAGAGCAGAGTTACACGCCTCTCTCTCTCTCTCTCTCGTGCTGTTTTTCTGCATTGCGTTTGCTCGTGTTCCCAGATTTGGTCATCATCTCTGCTGCGTATTCTGACATCATCATGTAAAATAGAGCTAGGAGGGCCAAATAGTTCATTCCCTCCCTCTTATATTGCAATTGTCCTCATCTGCGAACTCAAGCACATCCATATATTCCATGTATATCCATGTGTTCCAAATACATCTTGTATCTCCATATCTTTCAAGGTACTAGCCCCATCTGGTGAGCTTGTGCATCTGGTCTTTCCACATATCCGCGGTATCATCTACTCATCTGGCAACATCTCAATGCCTTATCTTTGACTAATGGCTTTGTTCTTGATGGTACATCTTCATGGCCTGTCACATGTGTTAGATATAATAATTTATAAATGCATACTTACCTTCTGCAGAAACTAGACAGAAGCTAGCCAACAAACAAGTATGCATCATTCGCGTCTACTGGGTATTCTAGGTACTGGCCAGATAGTCTGGAGCCCCAGTGGACTATCACATGCCATAAATCCAAGCATTGTCCACACATCAAAAGCAGCACACAAAGTCAAAGAAATTCAAACATCCTCCTATTCATGGATTATCTTGTCTGGTTTCATCGGAAACCATGCCGAGTGAAACCGGCCTCTGGTAGAAACCAAAGTGCGGTAGACTAGCAGTCACCCTTCCACTTGTAGTCCAGATATAAAACAAATGTGATTGGAGCTTGAGTGCCCCAAATCTGAAAATAGAACGACACTTGTTGGCCCCAAAGCTTGGCGCCCCTTGCGGTATTTCTTTATTCAATTTCAAAAATATGTAAGGCTGAGTACAACAAAACCAGCCAAGAGAATACACCTGTATGTCCAATCTGGCAGCCCACAATACCTCTTAGCACAGAGGATTCACACACACAGATCTGTGTCTCAAAGCAACACTCTGTGCTTCCCTCTGATCAGCCAAGACCATTCAGCAGGAGAGCCTTGAGCATACATCTGGCATATCTCATGCACATGATTCCACAACTCAGCACAAACATACATTCACTGTCCAATCTCTGTTTCCACCCTTTTCAATCTGCCATACCCCTCCTCTCACAAGGGGCCAGATAGCACAACTCTGCAGCAGACATAAGCCAATGGAAAGAAAGACAGATGAACAAGTTCAGAGCTTACCAAATCAGCTCGTGGTTCTGCACTTGCGAAGCCAATCGTACCAATCTGTACTTGCCTTCTTGCAACCACTTGTCTGATGTATCAGATAACTCTGGGAAAGCTTAGCCTGCAGCTGGAGATGCACTGTTCTCTACTGTTCACGTCTGAACAGATCTGCCACCAGCTGTACCTGCCCGTACAGGTCAGTAGAACACTATTGTACCTGTCCGTACGGTTCCCACAGGCGCCTGTACTGAACTGGTCAGTACCCAACAGCAGCCGCCTGCTGACTATACCTGTCAACACAGCCTGCACCTGCCCTATCCAGCGCCGCCTGTACCTACCCTGTCCGTACACTGCACCAGCAATCGTACAGGACTGTACCTACAGTCGTACTTGCCTGTGTTGCCTGTACCTGCAACAGCCGCCGCCAGTACCTGCAGTACGGTTTCCTATCAGCGCCACCTGTACCCGCAGTCGTACACTTATACCTGCAGTCGTACAGCTCTGTACGGCCTGTTTTCCACAGAAAAACTCCAACAAAACACAGCAACCAGCAGTCCACGTTTCTTCTCCTCTTCTCCACGCTTGAACTTGCACGATTCCCAAAAGCAAGAGAGAGAGTGATGTGAGAGAGGCATGCAACTCCAAAAGTGGAGTTACCCCCTCTCCAAACTTATCCTAGGGCCCCAACTTTAATAATCATTAAAGTTCCCTAGGGGCCACTAAGGCCTAGGGGCAACCATCAATAAAACATTAAAAACATTAAGGTCCAATACAGTCATCTAGGCCATCTGGTCGCAATGACCGCCTAACTGCGAATTCCAAGATATCTGGCATCGTTCCCGTCAATGGGTCATCTGGCATCGTTGCCTTCCATATACAAATCTCATTCTAGCATCATTGCCATCAATGGGCATCTAGCATCGTTGCCTCCCATATACAAATCTTTCTCCTTGGGCTATCGGGCATCCTTGCCACCCTAACTAGAGCATGTCCAAGTAATCATTATAAGCAGATTCCAAAGAGAGGGTTTGTACCTCTAGTCCTCTTCATTGTATATGTATATGTATATATATATATATACAATCCCTCTAGCCCTCTTCATTGTAAATATATATATATATATATATACAATCCCTCTAGCCCTCTTCATTATATATATATATATATATATATATATATATATATATATATATATATATATATATACAATGAAGAGGGCTAGAGATACAATCCCTCCTCCTTAAATCTGTCTTGTTCGCAAGACGCCGATATACCTGTACTTCAAATATATCTGGACGAACCACTTCCTCATAAGCTCGTAGTATATCTGGATAGTCCTTGAAGTACTTCTCTGGCATCTATTTCGCATCCAATAGCGAATAATTCTCGAATTCCAAGAGGAACTTTCTGACCACTGTCTTTCCTCTTTTTCTCACAGAATGAAACTCAATCTGTTCTGGCTCTTCCACCCCTGGTGGATCCTCCAAAACACGTTCCTCTGGGAGTAGTCCTGTATAAGGTTTCAATAAGCTGACATGGAAGGTATTATGTATCCTCCAATGATTTGAAAGGTCAACCGATGACATACATGGTTGTTCTTAGTAATCTGAAAGGTCCATATACCATCAGTCCCTGATTTTGGCAATCCAAAGATAAAATCCAAAGCAATAATCTCCCATAGAATGTTCAATGGGTTGAATAATCCTACTAGTGTTTGTCGATCAAACTTGACCTTCTGACAAACCAAACATTCTTGAATCATAAAGTTCAATGTTCTTTCTCATAGTCGGCCAATAGAAGTAGCTCTCCAAAGCTTAAAGTGTAGTCAAGGTGTCTCTATGCCCCATGAAGGAAGGAGCATGGCACTCTTCCATTACCTTCATCTCAATTCCTTGTGTCACACGTAACCTGGGTTTGCATCATAAGAAAACCCTACTTGATGACATAAAAAGTCACCAAATCTCTAATCTGCAATCTGTTCCAAAACATCTTTGAAATCCTCTTTGGTAGCATAAGAATTCTTAAATAATGGATTGATGGCCTTGACTCCCATCCTGAAGTCCTGATCCGCCTCATAGTTGTTCCCTCATTAGGTCCTTGCCCAAGGCTGATTCTGGACAGCCATCAAACAAAGGCAAAAGTGATGTAGATCAGCCCAAGAAAAAGGGCAGGTGTCACTACTGCAAGAAATGAGGACACTACATTAGTGAGTGCAGGAAGAGACAGGCTAAAGAGGAATAAGGAATGAGGTTTGTCTCCAATATGCTTGTAGCAAAGGCTGAGAATTCAGCTCACTTTGTGCAGGATGATTGGGCATTCTTGGTATGTAGTTATGATGCATCACAGGAGCACTTGTCTCTCAATATGAATGAGAAACAAGTCATTTGGTACTTTGACAGTGGGGCTCCTAGACACATTACATCAAAGAAGGATTTGTTCATGTCATTTAGAGCTGCCCCAAAAGGGGAGGAGGTCACATGTGCAAACAATTCTTCATATCCAGTACAAGCCATTGGTGAGATTATGCTCACAGTTGGCAGATGGTTCAGACCTATGCACATATATATATATATATATATATATATATATATATATATATATATTTATATATTTATATATATATATATATATATATATATATATATATATATATATATATATATATATATATATATCGAAACCCATGGGTTTCTTTTTTTAGCAACGGACGAATCTTTCGAAACCTCGAAACATTTATCTCCGAAACCCCCCTCCTAGCGGCCGGTGGAAGCCTCTAGTTCTTCGGCTTCCATTTCCACGAAGTTGGAGCCATTGTTTGTCGGGAGCTCGAAGATAAGCAGAAGGGCACCCATGACACAAAGCATGAGCGCAATGAATTGCTCAAGACCTTTGGCTACATAGGTGGGGAGAGAGTTGTCGTCTTGTTTGACATGGTAGTATGAAGGATGCGATTACGGAACAAGCCGCTCAACGGGGCTATCTCCCATTGACTTTGGTAGACAAGAAGGTAGAGGAATTTAGCACAGGTACGACCATGAGGATCAAGTTTGAGATGGCCTGTAGTGCTAAAGTTATCATCTAGGACACATAATTTCTATGGGATTTCATGGTTGCCCCTCTTGTAGGAGCATACATAATGCTAGGAATTCGTTAGTTTCACAAGTTCCACCCAGACGTCGATTGGGAGCGGCACACTTTTCGGATTGTCCGGAATGTGTCTTAGGCTCCTGTGATCATCAAGTGTGAGCCAAGGATACCTAACTTTCCTCTCATAAGCCACATGTGGGCTAAAAGAGAAATCCAAAAAATTGCACATTGTGGGGTGATCTATATTCAGACCACCTAGACAATTGCCAGTCCTTCTGAGAAGTACTGCGCTCTACATGACTAGTTCCATAAGATTTTCCTTTGAGACAATCTCCCTTCCAAGCTCTCCTTGTCTAGAACGGAGGACCATAGGATAGATCTCCTCCCAGGCTTGGTGTTGCATGCAATAGTTGACCATTGTAACACGCAACAAAGCCTTCTTTAAACCTGTGAGTTTATGCAATCCACTTTACCTTAAGAGAGAAGAGCTGAGAAAGAAAGAAAGAAAGAAAGAAAGTTATATTAAATGTCTTCAAAGGACCCATTGGGTCTATGAGACCAAAAGTGTAATTTCATGTAATTTCATTTTCTCATCATGGTACAAAAGAAAACAAAGACTAGAGCTATGAGCTAGGAATGTCAAACTTGAGCCACATGATACAAAGTGGGACCATCACCATCATACAATCTATGGAGCTAACCCCTTGGTAGGAGGAGGGGGCGATCAAGGATATCGAGCATGGGGTTAGCCTATGGAAGGCTCTGTAGATCCGCTAGGCATGGGAAGGTGGCTATGTGCCTCTCCAAGATCTCCTCAAGCTGGGGCCATCAAGGATTCGAGCATGGGGTTAACCTGTAGAAGGCTTTGCAGATCTCCTGGGTGTGGGAAGGTGGCTCTGTGCCTCTCCAAGATCTCCTCAAGCTGGGGATGATGATGCTGCTGCTCGCGAGTGTAATAACCCTTTTGAGGACCTTCATTTTTGTCCAAGCCCAAGCCCAAGCCAAGCCCCAATTCACGTAGTGACTTGATTCACTTGAGCCTGTCCTCCTTGGGATCCCCTGAGCACGAACATGAGTCCGTAGCCACTTGCCATAACTCTGCACCCCTATTTGACTTCTGACCTCACGTGTTGGCTAGCTACATTGGGTCGTCACAGGTGCTTACGTCTGTTTACTTACCAGATCATATTCATCAGTGATCACCTTTCACCTTGGTACACTTACCCTTGTGATTGGGTGAGGTTTTACTGTGAGTGTGACATTCTCTTTCCCTTTCTAGAAATCATCGTTCTCGATGATAAAGGTAGGGAAATGCTGACGTAAGGAACTAACTAGCTCCCACATAGTGTCTGTCAATGACATGCCCCTCCATGCAACCATATACTCTTGGAGTGCGATTTCTAAGCCTTTTCTTCCTACGATCTAGTGTACGATCTGGGCTATGGTGTAGTCTCCTACTCCTCCAAAGAAACAATACTATCAAGTAAATTGTCGGTGTCGTGTAAATATTGTTGGCCCTCTTGGATGCTAGAGTTAGGGTATAGATAGCAATGAAGCACACACAAACTCACAAGAAGCAACACGATTGGGAGCATGAGTGGGGGAAGTACTTGCATGTATATTAAGCGTGCCACGGCCATAGCACTCTGACTATCAGTCAGTATGGTGGTGGGTGTCTGCTGACACTCACAAAGATCTGCAAATAACCTTTTTAGCTATACACAGTCTACTGTATTAGTGAAGGCTGCCTTGTACTCAGCTTCACAAGTAGATGTGGCAACATTGGGTTGCTTTTTACTTAACAATGACATGCATGAACTGCCCATAAAAATACAATTCCCACTGGTAGATTTTCAAGTGTCATAATCACCAAGCCAGTTTGTATGCATTGAGCTGCAAACTGCCCCCTTGGGATAGAACAATCCAAGATCCATGGTGCCTTGAAGATAGCGATAAATGCGTTTCACAGCTTGCCAATGCTTCGTCCTTGGGCTGTGCATGAATTTGCTTGATTGGGACTCACCAAACTGAATATCTGAGCGTGTATTGCACAAGTATATGAGGCAGCTCACTGCCTGGCTATACAGGCTCATGTCATAAGGCTCTCCTCCATCATACATGCTCAATTTGAGCTTGGGTTTTACAGGTGTAGAAATAGGCTTTCAATCCTGGAAGCCAAACTTATGCAGGAGTTTTTGTATGTATTTGGATTGAAACATAAAAATGCCTTCATCCATTTGCACAAATTGTATGCCCAAGTAATAGTGCAATAAGCCCAAATCTGACATTTCAAACGAGGTATTTAATGTAGCTTTGAAAGCTGAAATTGCATCCTCATTAGTTCTTGTCAAAAGCATGTCATCCACGTAGAGTATGAGCATGATCAAAATACCATGATCCTCTTTGACATAGAGGGTGCTCTCAGTTGGACTATTGTTGCCCTGACTGGTCAAGTATGCATGAATTTTCTCATACCAAGCTCTTGGAGCTTGTTTGAGACCATAAAGTGCTTGGCAGAGCTTGCACACTTTGCCTTTTGACCATGCATCACAAATCGAATAGGTTGACTTACATAAACTTCTTCCTGCAAATTCCCATTAAGAAAAGCTATTTTTATATCCAATTGATGCACTTTCCAACCATGATGGGCAGCCAATGGAACAACACATCTAATAGTCGTAAGCTGAGAAGTAGGTGCAAAAGTCTCATGATAGTCTATGCCTTTTTGTTGGGCATAACGTTTGGCCATAAGACGGGCTATGTATCTGTCAATAGTATCATCAGATTTCTGTTTGACTTTGTACACCCATTTTGTGCCAGTGGGTTTCTTGCCTCGAGGCAAGTCAACCAAACCCTAAGTGTTGTTCTTATGGATAGCATCCATATCTGACTGCATGGTTTCCATCCAGTTTTCATTCTCTTGAGCCGCTTCAAATGAATATGGCTCATCTACATCACAAACAGTTTTCATGCATAATACATTTACCTGTTCTCGAGCACTTCTAGAGCCAGCCTGTGTCCTCCCAGGTAGAGGAGCTGAAATTTTGCGCTCTTGCAAATTAAGAACCAGCCAACGAGGTACTGTTCTAGCTTCTTGCATGGCTGTCCGCTCTTCTTGACCAGTTTCTTTGTACAATATGAGTAGTAATAGGCTGATTTGGGGGCTGGTTTTCAGTACCCATAGGCTGTCCAATATGCATTTCTTGCGGTTGGTCTGATGTTCCATCTATGCCCAATGGAATCAGCCACTCAAATATATCCTGTGGACCAATTTCAAAGTGTTTGCTAAACTTTGCAAGTGGCTGTGCTGAATCTTCAGAAATACATCTCTCCTCTCAAAAATCCTTTGACTGCATGGAGTGTAGAGACGGTATCCCTTGCTACCATTGCTGCAGCCTACAAATATGCATTTGATTGCCTTGTCATCTAACTTGCCTCTAAGCTTTGAAGGCACAACATATGCATGGCAACCAAAAATTCTGAGATAGTCACCATAGGTTTCCTATCATACCAGGCCTCAAAAGGAGTGATGGTCTTCCAAGCCTTCGTAGGGCACCTATTCAAAACATGTCTGGCACACATAATTGCCTCCATCAAGAATTTGTGAGGCAGATTTTTGTCCTTACGAGAGTGCATCACGAGAGTCATGAGAGCGCATCACAAGAGTCCCATCTCCTTTGTTCTTGCGTAGGAGGAGGGCTTGCAACTTGTACATCAACACTTGCAACCCTTTGTGCAGCATTTCTAGGAGGTGTAGCTGGCTGAAGTGTTGGTAGGCATGTGTCTTCACTAGACATGATACGCCATAGCCCTTTGGCTACCAACACATTCCGAATCATAAAACTCCATAATGAGTAGTTGGTTCCATCCAACTTGTCCTCTAGGGTGAGCACCCCAAATACATTCTATGCTTGTGCCATCACTTCCTCAACAATGCAAAAGGCCAACTACAGTACTGCAAACTCAAATGCTAGAGCAAGAACCCCAACACTGAACTATGCGCCTGCAAGTGAAATAACCTATAGCACCAAGATTGCTTAAATGCACTGTATCAAGAGTACTTGATTGTTGCGTATTTTGGAGCTTCACGTGTGTTCGTGTGTATAGCCTCTAAAAGGGCTAAGTATATGTATGTCCACCCTGTGTCTGTGTGTGTGTGTGTGACCTTATTCATATGTATGAGTGTGTGAACACTTGCATAGGTGTAAACACCACTTATGTTTGGATAAGATAATTGTGTGTGAAACCACTCTTATGAGTGGATAGGGTATGTGGCACACACCTATTAGTGTGTGGTATTTGTAAGCGTCAAAAGATAAGGTTTGCCACCTATAAAAGCATGTACTTGGTGTACTTCAGCTCAATCAATCCAATACACATTGAGTTGTGCAATCATCTCTCTAGAGCAGAGTTTCTATCTCTAACTCCCTTTTCTCTCTCTCTCTCTCTCTCTCTCTCTCTCTCTCTCTCTCTCTGTGTCACCAGCCTGGACATTTCCCAGTCTAAAAGGGGTATGGTGGACTCCAGGATGTTTAAATATTTGGAAAGTACAAGCTTTGGGAATGGGGGATTATCCTAGAATACAAAGGACCACACTCCTAAAATTTAGGAGAGTTGCTATTTTTGGCCCGACTCCGATGGAAATTCTGTTCGCGTCATTACATCTGGAATTGAGGAGATACCAAGAGTTGGCAAAGTGCCTATGACAGAATGTCTACCAGTTGGGATATTTTTAGAGATAAAGTTTATGGAAGGACCCATCTCTTAGATTGGGACATGTGGCAAGAAAGTGGACCAAAGTGAGACAAGTGGCCTGACACTTGTTAGAAAGTGGATCAAAGTGAGACAAGTGGCCTCACACTTGTCACTTCAGCTATTGTGTGGCTCTCCACTTGTCACTGTAGCCTTCTCTTGCCATTTTAGCTCATGGGAGGCCCAAATCTATAAATTTGAGGTGCAATAGGTCGAACTAAGCTTTAGCGATACTGCGACTGACGACCTCGCCTGCGAGCTCCGCTTCCCCCCCCCCCCCCCCCCCCCCCCCCCCCCCCCCGCTGCTTCTCGCCATCGCGCCCCCCTCTCCCCCCCGCTAGTCCGCCGCTTTCTCCTCCGTCCTCTCCCCCGCCTCCTTCATTGCGCCCCTCTTCGCCATCTCTCCCCCACCTTCAGCCTCGCGTCCTCCCCCGCCTCCCTCCTCGTTTCCGCCTTCTTTTCCCCCCGCCTTCTCTTCCTTCGCCACCTTCCACGCTGCCTTCCCCGCCATTCCCCCCGCCGCTTGCTTCCTTCCCCCGTCATCTTTTCCTCCGCCTCTCTAACCCCTTCGCCTCCTTCTCCCCCGCCTCTCTTCTCTCCCCCGCCACCTCTCCCCCCTCCGCCTTCTCCTGCGTGGCGCATCTCTTCCCCTCCGCCTTCTCCCTCTCCTCCCTTCCGTCTCGCCCCGCCGCCCACCGCTAACTCTTCCCTGCCTCAGCTTCCCCCCCCCCCCCCCCCCCCCGGGCCCTGCCCCCGCTATCCTGTAGCCCTCCGCCTCTCTTTTTCCACGCAGGGCTGTGTCCCTCCCGTTGGTGACCCCGGTTTCTGGCCTTTTCCCTTTGGAGGACTCCATGGAAGCCGCTCCGACTAACCCTGCCGATTCCGATCTCCGTCTGGAGCTCACAGCTGAAGATCTTCAGTTGTTTGTTTCCACAGTTTCCGCTCTTGAGGCCTCCTCCTTGGTCTGCAAGATAGTGGGTAGCCGTCCGATGCGGAGAGAGCTTCGCGACCTTCTGCAAGGCAGCCTTGTTGGCGTGCCCGCCAAGATCGTCAGCGTAGATTTTTTGGGACGTGGCTACTACCAGGTGGATTTCGAGTCCCCACAGGCAGCTCAGATGGTGCTGGCTCGGAGCCCCATTGCCCTCCGCTCATCCCGGGCGTTCCTGGCGCGATGGACTCATGGTTTCGACCCCGCTTCTGACCCGCTAGCAGGCGCGACAGGTTTCCCCGTCACTATCTGCTTTCCTAGACTCCGTAGGGAGTACTTGCCCCTCTTGTCATCCATTGGCAAGGCGTTCGGGCAGGTGGTGGAGACGCCTCAGACAGCGGCCTCAGTGATTGCTCGGGCAGCAGGACTCCCGGCCATTCGGGTTGTGGTTCCGTCACCGGAGTCCCTCCCGAAGACGATCCTTCTCCCTTGTCTTTCTGGAGGACATATGATACAACGCGTGGAGTATTCGGGCCTCCCCGGCCAGTGTTACACATGTCGGGAGATGGGCCATCTCGCACGCGCCTGTCCCCGCAAGGGGGCTCATCCTTCACGCTATGCCGCCTCTGGACCCCTTGCAGGAGTCCCGAGGGCTGGCCATCCACCTCAGAGACCGGACATCCCTGGCTCGCCACAGCAGGCGCCATCATCTGACGAGCAGGCCCCGGCGGAGGATGCCGCGCAGTCCCAGGAGGCTGGCGGATGGCAGGAGGTTCGCCGGCGGAAACGCCCGGCCCGCAGGGACCGTCGCAGACGCCAGCAGGCAGCACAGGCTGGCGGACAGGTTGGCGGACAGGCGACTCCGGTTGGCGTACAGGCACCTACCCGCACTTATGCTCCTGTCAGGGATAGGCGGCCAGCAGGTCCCACCCCGATGGACGAGGATTCAGACTCAGTGCCCGTTGAGGCCGCTAGTGGAGCCTCCCACGTGGAGACCCCGCTCCCGCCTCCCCCCGCGGGGGGCCCCACCCCCTCCTTGGAGCAGATTCCTGAGGATCCCGGGCCGCACTCTTCGACCCCCGGCTCCCCTTCCCCTCACCCGGAGAGCACTCCTTCCACCCCCCCCCCTCTCCCCCCCCAGCCCCCCCCCTCCCGCCTCCCCCGACGGCCCCCCTGACACCTATCCTCTGGCAGATGCCTCTCCATCCTCTCCTCGCCGCGAGCCCCCATCCCTCCCTCGGCCTCTCCAGGATACTTCGCCAGACCACCCACTGCCCCGGGGCAGCGCAGCTGGGTAGGCCAGAGCTCAGTCCAGCGGCTGTTCCACCGCCACTCCGGGCCGGTGGAGATGGCGATCCTTGCTTCGCCCGCCACACAGAGTTCTCTCCAGCCTCCCCTGGGGGGCCCCCGCGAGTGATGGGGCTACCAGTGGATTACGGTTTTTTCAGGTGCCTCCAGCTGGATGCTGGCCCGTTCGAGACACTGGTCGCGCCCTTGCGAGTTTGCGTGGTGTGCCATCCTTCTCGTTCTCCCTCAGTGGTGAGCAGCATGGTGGCTTTCTCCTTTCCTCTCAGTGTTGCCCCAGACACAGCATGGGATTGCAACTCTGTAGAGGAAGTTTTGCGTGATCAGATACTGGAGTTTTCTCACCACTTCAGTGACTTGGGGCTCACGGACCTATTGCAGACCCGATTACACTCAGCCCGCATGAGCTTGTTTGGTATAGGAGACTGGCGGGCGGATCCGGTCCACACCTCAGTTGAGGCAGTGCTTCTGATTCTCCTCCATGCCGCCCCGAGGGTGCAGCCTACCTTTAGATACATATATGCATAGGATTGGTCTCACGCCTATGCCCTGGACAGGGCAAAGGCGGAGTGGGGCTGGACACAGAGACAGGTCACCCTCTTTTTGGAGAGACTCCGCACCCGGACAGACAGTGATTATTCTCCCTCCAAGCCGGCGCCCAAGACTCACAGAGTGGAGGGCAGATCATCCGGGCCGGCTGAGAGGGGTGAGCCAGTGGAGGCTGCTTCACTTGCCATAGCTCATCCATGAGGATCCTCTCATGGAACATCCACGGTCTCGGTGGACATCGCTGCTACATTGGTCGGGGCAGACTTCGCTAGGAGATCCAGAGGGCTCTCGTTGGAGGACCCATAGATATCCTTTTCATCCAGGAGCACCACCTTTCTGCCGGGCGTACCCGCACCTGCGGGAAGATCTTGCTAGGCAGGAGTCACACTTTTTGGTCATCGGCATATGGCTCCCAAGGGAACCAGGGTGGAGTATGCATCTCAGTCAGCGAGCAACTTCTATCCGAGGTTGTGGACTCTGGCATTCTGGTCCAGGGTCGTGCGCAGTGGATCATCCTTCGGGTTGGGGAAGACCGCATTGGCTTCCTCAACTTCTACGCCCCTAACGGGGCGACCGGGAGAGCCGAGTTCTGGAGCACCATTAGGCAGTCCCTCCCCTTGGCAAACCACTGGTGCCTCGGAGGGGATTGCAACATGCTGGAGGATGCAGAGGACAGGATGGGGGGCAGCCAGGAGACCATTCATGGGCCGGAGCTCGCTGCCTGGGAGGAACTAGTGCTACAGGTGAGAGGCCAGGATCCGTGGACTCTCCCGGAGTTTGGCAGGTTGCAGGGGAGTCTATCTTTCTCGCGCTCGGATAGACGGGCCACAGGAGTTAACCTTTCCCGCATCGACAGGTTCTACATTGATGAGTGGGCCTGTGATAGAGGTGGCACAGTGGGCATACTCGCAGGCTCCTCGTTTTCAGACCACTTTCCAGTGCTCCAGATCGAGGACCCCACGAGAGGAGAGCAGGGCCAGAGCGTCCGGATTCCAGATTGTCTCATAGAGGAGCCCGAGATTGCGATCAGAGTTGAGCAGGTCTGGCAGGAGCTGCAGTTCAGGAGAGGATCGCAGCCAACGATCTTGCCAGTGGCTTGCAGGAGATCAGCCAGATGCTCAGACAGGCTGCCTTGGACCGGCTGGAGGCCTTCAGAGAGCAGGAAAGGAGCCTACGGAGGAGTCTAGCGTCCCTCCAGAGACTCCAGGAGAGGGATCCTACGAGCCCTTGGATCTCAGAGCAGATGGAGTCAGCTCGCACTGAGATCAGATCCATCGAGGAGAGGAGGGTGGAGTTCCGATTCCATGCTCGGGCTTCTTTTTGGACACAGGCTGGAGACAGAGTGACTCGAGATTTCTTTGAGGCGACAGGGCCTCGCTTCAGACGAGAGGGTCTCAGGCGTCTTCGGCAGGCTGATGGCCAGGTTGTGGTGGATCCCCCCAGGGTTCGGGCTATAGCCACAGATTTTTACAGGGATCTTCTCTCTGCTGAGCCAGCAGATGACAGGGTGAGAGAGGCTCGGGAGGCAGTCTGGAGCTTCACGAGACCGGTTGTGCCGGCCCATTTGCAGCACTCCCTTCTCTCCCCCTTCTTGGATACGGAACTGGAGGAGGCTCTTCAGGCATTACCTCGGGGCAAATGCCCAGGAGAGGATGGTCTTTCGGTGGCCTTCTTCCAGAGGTACTGGGGCCTCTTACATAGGGGCTTCAGATTGGCATTCCAGGAGATTATGGAGTCAGGAGTCATGCCGGACAGCATGGCAGAGGGGTTGATCCACTTGATCCCCAAAGAGGGAGGAGACAGACTGGAGATTAGACAGTGGAGACCGATCACCTTGCTAGGCACGGCCTACAAGGTCCTAGCTAAGGCGATCAGCATGCGGCTTCAGCCTCACCTTCCGGACATCATCCACTCCACGCAGACAGGCTTCATCCAGGATAGGAGCATTCTGGATAACATTTTCTCTTTCTGGGAGGCTACGGCTCTGGCTAGATTTCGACAGGAGGATCTGGCAGCGTGCTCCTTCTCGACTTCGAGAAGGCATATGATCGGGTGGACTGGGCCTTCTTGGAAGGCACTATGGAGAGGATGGGCTTCCCCCCTCACTGGATCCGTGGGGTCTCTGCACTCTACACATCGGCTCATAGCCAGGTGCTGATACAGGGCGTGCGCGGAGAGAGGTTCCAGCTCTCGCGCTCGGTGCGGCAGGGGCGCCCCTTGGCGCCCTTTCTTTTTCTTTTTGTGGCGGAGGCCATGAGCACTTTTTTGACGGCACAGGATACAGGTTTGCGGGGCCTCCAGCTTCCCATCCGCACCTCGGAGGAGCTCCTAGACTCGGAGTTTGCGGATGACACAGCTGTCTATCTTCAGGGAGGTGAGGAGAACCTCCGCCGCTTCGCCTTAGCCATGGACAGGTTTTGCAGAGCTTCGGGCGCTTTGATCAACTGGCACAAGTCGTGTGGGTTGTGGGTCAGCTCTATGCCCCCCCCGACTTGGAGGCCAGTTGACGGTTTTCAGTGGCTGCCACCCGGCACTACAGTGCGTTATTTGGGATGCTATGTGGGCATTGACATATCTCCGGAGCAGCAGATAGCCCCCCTTCTTCTGAGCATTCGGAAGAAGCTTCTGTATTGGAGTACCGCTCGTTTATCTCTGGCTGGCCGAGTAGTTGTGGCCAACCAGGTTCTGCTTGCTACTATGTGGTACATCACTTCTTGCTGGGCCTTCTCACGGGCGTGCATTGGCCAGGTGTAGAGGCTCATCAGGAACTTTCTTTGGTCCGGTGGCGATGGGCGGCCCGCCAGGGCTAAGGTGGCATGGGCGGTGATCACTCAGCCGAGGGAGAGAGGCGGCCTGGGCATTGTTGATCCTATTTGCCAAAGCCGAGCATTGCTTGGCAAGTTGGTAGTTCGTGGCCTCCTGCCAGGCGCTGAGCCGTGGAAGGAGTTTCTTGTTTCCAGGATGCTCAGCCGCACCCCTTCTCTTAGCGGCCCCTGGACCCCCAGCATCAGGTGGATCTTTACAGAGCAGCGATCCAGAGGAGTGGGCCTTGGCTTCGAGGAGCGTTTTGCAGCTAGCCTTCTGAGGGCCTGGGCGCATCTGAGGCCGTCACTCTTCCAGACTCCCCCGGGCACCGATGAGAAGCGCCTGAGGCAGCCTTTGATCTGGAACCCCTTGATTCGTCTCCCCAGTGGCCATATGGTTGGATCGCGGTCTCATGTGTCGTGGGGCCCGCTGAGCTCTGGCCCAGCCCAGTCCCTAGACGACTGGATAGGTTTTTAGCAGCTGCCTCTCGAGGCTCAAGAGAGGAGACTCAGTGGGATGAGGGGCAGAGAGTTGATGAGACAGGACATTGAGGCGGCCATCCCCCGGGAGTGGCGGACCCCAGTACAGGACCCCCCACCTCCACAGTGGATGGGTGTCTTTACTCGGCATGAGATCCTTCTAGCGGTCTGCGGCACAGCGGAGAGAGTCGCCCCACTCACTTTCGAGGTGGGAGAGGGTGGCCAGCTTCACAGGACACGACTAGATTTGGATGGGCTCCAGGGATGTATTCTTCAGAGGGTGCGGGTGGTCGGCTTTCATCAGAGACAGTGGTATGTAGACCCCTCACCGGCCTCGATAGGGGAGGACTGTTCTTGGAGATTATGGGCTTGGGACAGCAGGCCTCTTATTCGCCTTCAGTGGGATCCAGGTGAGTGGTTTTGGCGAGATCCCTACTTGGCCCCTACCAGCCCAGGCATCCCCTTTTCTCAGTACACAGCGAGGCTGGGGCGGCGGATTCAGAGACACAGGATAGCGAGCACCCCGGCGGCGGCCGAGCATTGGCGGCGACAGGGGCTCTCCCCTGCCTTTCTTAGGGACTTCTGGCAGCGCCTTTGGGCCAGCTTCCGGCCCCGGAAGGTGACGCTGTTTCTCTGGCTCACAGCGCATAGAGGACTGGCTGTGGGGGCTTGGCTAGCTTTCGGCAGTCACCCAGCGTCCTGCCCTCGGTGCGGCCATGCACAGGAGTCGCAGCGGCACTGCTTATGGGATTGCCCACAGGCACAGCAGGTCTGGCAGCGCGCTCTCAGGATGGTTTTTGCAGGCTCACCAGGTGAGATGCTGGTGACGTGGGGTGCGGTGGCTTGGGCCACGGACAGCGGCCCGGCCCTTGGATATGAGGACGTCCCTGGCAGTGCGACCATCCAGGTCTCTGACAGGGCGATGGCGGTGGTTCCGACGCCAGACTTCTCTTCGGCAGCACCTCGGGAGGGGGTCGGGCACAGATGGGAGATGGTCAGCAGCATGACAGCTTGGCACATTTGGAGAGCCCGATGCAGGGAGGCCATTGACCGCCAGGCGACTCCACCGGCGGAGGTCATACAGGCCCTCTGGGTGGACATCATTCACACCTTGAGAGGACACTGGGGGAAACTCCACCAGGGCGACTCGGATCGCATGAGAGGGCGCCGCAAGGCTTTCCTCCGCACTTGGCAGCCCGGCCCTTTCCTCACCGCGAGGGGCGAGGATGTCACTTGGCACTACAGGCCTCCAGTTTGGCTTTTCTCACCTCCCACATGTACTATTAGGTAGCCCCCCCCCCCCAGAGAGCGGCCAGCCACGGGGGTGGAGCTCAGGAGTTCACTGTGTTTTTATCCCTCCTTGCGAGGTGAGCTTTGTAGCCTTATGGCGTTTTCTCATTAACTAATAGAAGGATCTTTTTTCCGGAAAAAAAAAATCTATAAATTTGAGCCCTCTCTCTTCATTAATGGAGGCTCTCTTGCTGCACACTAGCCTCTACCACCGTTACAGGCTGCCCTAATGATGGCTACTATCTTTCTCTCTCTTGAAGGCTGCCCATGAAGAATACCGGGTGTCATGGCCCTGTGAAAAAGGAACAGCACAAGTGTGGGCATGGTGTGAATGATTCACATGGGGGGTGCCCGGACAGAGTTAAAGATGTGTGGCCATCCCTAGGTGGGGAGGGGGCCACTCCACTTTTGGAGTGTGTGCTTCTCTCTCTCTCTCTCTCTCTCTCTCTCTCTCTCTCTAGCTTTTGGAGAAACGTGGAGCATACTTGCTAGTTCTCATGCGTGGAAAAGCAGGAGGAGAGGGTGTCGACTGAAAGAAGGTGCTGCTGCTGTTTTTCTCTGTGCAAACGAGCCGTACAGCCCTGTACGGACAGGCTGCTGCAAGTACACGCTCTGTTGCTGGCTGCGCATAGGAGTTGCTGCGAGTATCTCTGTTGCTGGCTGCGCACAGGTTCTGGACAGACTGCAGTTGCTGGTACAGGCTGTACAGACAAGTACAACTGCAGGTACAGCACTGTACGACTGCCGTACAGTGTACGGACAGTTCAGGTACAGCAGTACGCGCTGGACAGGTTCTGGACAGGTTGACTGCGCAGGTACAGGCGTGTACAGAAACTGGTTGCAGGCGGCATATGCAAGGACAGCTTCTGGCACGTATTTTGAGGCGGTACAGACTGGTACAGTGCTGTTTTTCAGGACTGTACAGACAGGTACAGCACTGAGGTGGACACTAGGAGGAGGGTACAGACAAGTACATACACACGTGTGAAGCAGGGTTGTGGAAACGAGTGCCTGCAAGTACAGATTGGTACCGTTGCTTCCTCCAGTGCTGATTCACGAGCTGAATTTGGTAAGCTCCGCTTCTGTTCATCTATCTCTCTTTCTACTGCTTGATGTCTGTTGCTGATATGAGTTATCTGGCCCCTTGTGAGAGGAGGGGTATGGCAAATTGACAAGGGTTGAGACGAGAGTTCTAAGAATCTTCCTCAGGGTCATAGTGGTGCCATCCCACAGGAACCATCTTTTGGCCAGTTTCCGAACATGCAACATGCTTATGGTGCAAACTCTCAGAGTTCCTTCTATGGACAGCCACCTATTCCTCAGCAGAATATGCATCCAGGTTATTTTGGTGGTGGCTCAGTGTTCCAATCTATGACTGGGGGTTACCCTCAGGGAGGCATGGGTATGCACGGGCCTTTTAGAGCTAATTTTCAGCCTGGTATGCAGGGGAATATGTATGGTGGTATGCAGTCCGGTATGCAAGGAAATATGTTTGGAGGCATGCAACCTGGGATGCAAGGCAATATGTTTGGTGGTATGCAGCCAGGTATGCATGATGGAATGTTTGGAAACATGGCTGGAATGTATGGTATGCCTGGTGTGACCCAATGATGGGTATGAATGTTGGGGGCAGCAATCTTGCGAAACCACTTCCATATGATAGTCTAACGCCTATGGGAAAGGCGAAGGATTACAAGGAAGGGGGAGCTGCAGTGAAGTTTGATACATTCAATGGGGCCAAGGATAAACTTAAAGCACTTACCTTTTTACAGCAGTTTGATGCTGCTTTCTCTGGTGGGAATTACACAGAGTCCTCTAAGGTGAGGAAAGCTGCCACTTTTCTCAAGGGCAATGCTTTGCAGTGGTGGTCTACTCTTCTTTTGCAGGGCATAGCACCCACCACTTGGGTACAATTCAAACAGGTTTTCTCTTCCGTATGGCTCACATCTACATTTGAGGTGGATGTTATGACCGCATGGCACAAATTGGATGCTTCAAAGTGTGATAGTTTGGAGGATTATAACAAGAAGTTTTGGGAAGCTTTACTCCCAGTGACTTCTTATCGTGCGGTGCCATTATCTGAGCAGGTAGAGAAGTATTGTTGTGGGCTGCCCAAGGAGGTACGAGATTATTGTATAAAGACAAGAGTAACGAACATGTCACAGATGATTGAAAATGCTATGACAGCTAATGCGTTACTCACAGGTGGTTCATTTGGGTTTAAAGGCAGTAAGAAATTGAGCAAGAAAGCTAAAAAATTTGGGCATGCTTCTCGTGATGCTAAAGGGTCTTCAAAGACGAAGTATAAGAAGTTGCCAATGCCCAAGAGGACTTCTGAGGAAAGACAGGTTTTGAGAGATGCTCATAAGTGTTTTTACTGTACTGAAGAGGGGCATATGTCATTCAATTGTCCCAAAAGAAAGTCCCAAAAGGACTCTGACAATAAAGGAGAGCCCAAGCCAAAGAAACAAAAGCCTTCTGCAGGCTTAGTTCCTGATCTTGTGGGGGAACAGCCAGGCATAGTCACCAGGGAACGGGAACGGATATGGGAACGAGGGGCCAATCCGGAACGGGAATGGGACCCCTTGCAATCCGGAACGGGATCCGGAACGACACGTTATCATATTTCAATACACATGAGTAGACAAATATACAATTAAAAGCAGGTAAAAAGAGACAAATATACAATTGAAAGCAAACAAAAAAAGACAAGAATTTGATAGCAAACTCAATGACCTTGTTCATATTTAGAAAACCAGAAGTACAATAGCTTGTACAATGTACAGCCACATAGTGAAAGCTAGATAGCTAAGAACAAAGAAACCTAAAGTCCTAGGTGATATCAAATAGGTGCAAAGATGTCAGCTAGATCATCCATAGATGCATCATGCATCGATGCAGGTGGAGGTGGAGGTGGAGGGTCGTCATCATCCGACTCAGACTGTGGCTCCATATCTATGAAGCTCTCATGGTCAAAGTCACCACTAGCAACCTGGGCTAATAGTCGCAAGTTGGCTGACACATACACAAGGTCATTTGTTCTGGTAGTGAGTAGCCGATTTCTCTTCTTCGAGGGAACATGGCTAAAAACACTCCATAGTTGCTCAATTGGAGAAGAACTTGCATTCTGACTGAGAATGCGCATTGCAAGCCGTTGTAGCTCTGGAGTACCCGATCCATAGTTCTCCCACCAAAGAGCACCTCCCATAAGTGTCCTATCTTGCTGGGCATCTGCTGAACCAAAATTACCTGTCTTTGCTCTGTACTTTCCCAAATCAATTCTAATCTTGCTTCTCATCGTAGCATCAGGCACCAATCTGGCAAGGATTTTGTCCCAGCCATTTGTGACTTCTTCATCCGATTCCTGGCCTTTGCCTTGAAACTCTGGATCAATCACAAATGCAGCTGCATGCATTGGTGAGTGATATCGGTCCCACCTTGCTTGACACAAACTTTGAAGTTCTGCCTTCTTTGTTGTGTCGGGCTCCAAAGAAAGGATACGCTCCACCATCTTGTCCATGCCCTCATAAACTTTGCCAATGCAAGGTTTTTTCCCATCCACCATACGCAGCATGTAGATAATGGGCTTCGTAATGTTGACAACATGCTCAATCTTCACCCACAAAGGAGCATCCATGATGTGGGTGTAACAAGTTGTTCCTTGTGTGCTACGGGCAGTGGGCCACGTGCTCCACTCATCACTCACTACAAGCTGCTTGAGAATGTTATGGAGTGCAACTAGCCTCTCTAGCATAATAAAATTATATGCAAAACGAGTTTCCAAATATTTTTTAAGATCCAAGTTTGGGGATCTTTTCCTAAACTCGGAGAGGCTAAATGTGTGCCGAGTGATGAATGAAACTATGTCTTTTCTCTTTGCTATGCATGGTGCTACCCATGAAAGACCATCAATGTCTTTCAGAAGATTATTCAAGCCATGTGCAATGCATGGAGTGAATGTGATGTGTGGATACCTTGCCAAAAGAAGGTCGCCTGCAGCTCGATTTGAGGCCTCCCCATCACCAATGACCTGGATCACATCTTGAGGACCCACTTGCTCAATTGCCTCTGCCCATTCCTCCACGATGACGTCGGCATACTTGCCCGTTTTGGAGAGGCATCATGGGAAGACACAAAAAATGTGTTCCCTCGAGAGTATGCGATGATGCCATGGATGGAGCGAGATTGGCTATCACTCCATCCATCACTAATGATGGAGACACCGTTGCGTTGCCACCCTTCCTTGACGTTTTGCATGGCTTGCTCAACAGCTTCCTTTTCCTTTGCCAAAAGCGTGGTTCGAAGGCTCTCCGAAGAAGGGGGAGTGTAGGTTGGTCCAAATTCAGCAATGAGACGAACCATTTCCCGAAAATAAGGGGACCTTGCCACATTGAAAGCGATGTGGTCATGGTAGAAGAACCTTGCAATAGCTGCATCCACGGCTTCTCGTTTGCGTGGATTCCAAGAACCCGCAAGAGTTCTTTGCGTGCCTTTGGGGGGTGGTGGTTGATGCACGGAAGAAGAGCCTACGGATGTGGAGAAGTTGCTTGAAGGAGTTGTAAAGAATGATGGGTTCGCAGCCATAGCTCTTGGAGGAGGAGCACGAAAAATCACTTCATTATGCCTAGCTTCTAGCTCTCTCTTTTTCTCAGCTGAGATTGACAAGCATGGTTGGATTTCTTGTCCCGGCTCATGGATTAGGTGACCTCGAACTCGGTTGACTCCCCCATGTTTGGTGCTGCCACAATAGCGACATTTCCACTTCCTAGCTCCTCCGCCTTGATTGGTCTCAAGAATATCCACCTCATCCCACCATGACCATGCTTCGTTCTTCTTGGCTCTCTTGGTTCCCTTAGGAGGCATTATATGAGAGAGAGAGAGAGAGAGAGAGAGAGAGAGAGAGAGATTGTACTTGGCTTTGAGAGAGAGATTGTACTTGGCTATGAGAGAGAGAAAGCTGTCTTGGTTCCCTTATGAGAGAGAGAGAGAGAGAGATTGTACAATGTACTTGGCTATGAATAATGAGAGAGAGAGATTGTACTTGGCTATGCACACTGTACTTGCAGCTGCAGTGTGCACTCTGTAGGTTTTTATAAGTTCTCAGAGAGGTACGTTTTTTTTAAAACGTTGATATTGACGGTTTTTTTTTAACGTTGCAGGGCAGCCTGGCAGGTCGTCTTTCAACGTTTAAAAAAAACGTTGCATAATCTTTTTTTTTTCCCATGTTTTTTTTTTAGGGGTCGGCGGCGGCGCTACTTGCAGGTATCCGTTTTTTTTTTTTTTATACAAAGGGTGCCCAAAACGTTTTGGGCACCCGTAACCCTTCTATTCAAAAAAAAAGAAAGAAGGATGCGCTATTACACTGCCGGCAGCCAGAACGTGGAAAAAAAAAACGTAAGGGGTGCCGCTTCGCGAATCATGGAAAAAAAAAATTTAAAAAGCGTTCCTCCACGTTCCGCCGTTCCCAAGTTCCATTCCTCCACGTTCCCCCGTTCCACACCAATGGAACGGCGTTCCCATGCGACTATGCAGCCAGGTGGTGAAGCTACAGAGTTGTGCAGGGCATGGGGCAAAGTGAGAGATCAGAATGCCTTGATCTTCTTTGACACAGGTGCTAGAGCCAACTTCATTTCACCAGATTTGGCTGGTCGATTGGGGATTCACGCAGAGGAGATGGAGCCGTTACATGAGGCTAATATGGCTTGTCCAGGGTATGCAGAACCCGTTACTCCTATTATTGGGAAGCTTCGGCTTCATTTGCAGGGTTTTGTGGACAGCGAAGAGTTCTTTATCATGCCTTTGGATGGCTGTGATGTTTTGTTGGGGATGCCATGGTGCCACAGGGTACATGCGGTGGTGGATACTTACAATAGGAAAATCACTCTGACTCATAGAGGGAAAGAACATGTATTGGATGTAAAACTCAAAGGGGAATCTGTTCCTATTGTATCCGCTTCGGCGATTTCATCAGTAATGAAAAAGCATCTTTCCGCGTACTTGATTTATGTAAAGGATGCACAGGATGATGAGTCTAAGTCTAATTTGTCTATGTTAGATAAGGACAGGATTGATTTCTTATGTGGGTTTCAAGACTATTTTTCCGAGTCATTGCCAGGAGAACTTCCTCCCGAGAGGCCAGAAGATCATGCCATTGATCTGATTCCTGGTAGTACTCCACCGAATAGACCACCGTACCGTGTTAGTGCAGCCCAACAGGAAGAGATTATGAGTCAGGTGCAGGAGCTTTTGAATAAAGGGTTGATACAGCCTAGCTCATCACCCTTTTGCTCACCTGTGCTCTTAGTGCAGAAGAAGGATGGTTCTTGGCGCATGTATATTGTTACAGGGCGCTGAACAAGAATACCATCAAGAATCGATTCCCCATACCGAGGATCGATGACATTTTGGACCGCTTACAGGGCTCCACAGTTTTTAGTCGTATTGACTTGAAAAGTGGGTATCATCAGATACGCATTAGACCCGAGGATGTGCATAAGACAGCATTCCGAACCACGTTTGGATTGTATGAGTTCTTGGTTATGCCCTTTGGTTTGACAAATGCGCCTGCCACATTTAACAGAATGATGGACAGGATTTTCAGGCCTCATAGAGAGTTTGTGGGCACATTCTTTGATGATATGATTGTGCATTCACGAACTGAGGAAGAGCATAGAAGGCATTTGGCTGTGCATTCACGAACTGAGGAAGAGCATAGAAGGCATTTGGCCATTGTGTTTGCAGAACTCAGGAACCATAGGCTGGTTGTAAATGGCAAGAAGAGTGAGTTCTTTTTGCAGGAGATACATTTCTTGGGGCATATTGTGTCTACGCATGGAGTCCGTATGGATCCAGCGAAGGTGGAAGCAATACTTAATTGGCCAGCTTTGAGGACCGTGCATGATGTACGCAGCTTTCTAGGATTGTGTTCCTATTACAGGAGGTACATACGGCACTTTGCTGAAATTGCTTCACCTCTTCATGCTTTGACGAAGAGGGCAACTCCGTTTAGATGGGCTGATCGAGAAATTACAGCATTCAAAAAGCTCAAAGAAAAGCTTACTTCGGACCTAGTATTGGTGTTACCGGACCTCCGAAAGGCTTTTGTTGTCCAGTGTGATGCATGTGGAAGTAGCATTGGTTTTGCAAGATGCTGAGAAGCATTTACATGTTTATGAGAAAGAGATGTTGGCTGTAATTCACGCTCTTTCTACATGGAAACACTACTTGCTTGGGGCTGATTTTACTGTACAGACAGATCATCAAACCTTGCGTTATTTCCTCATGCAGACTAAGCTTTCAGAGAAGCATATGCGTTGGGCAAACATTTTGTCAATGTTTCACTTCCAGATTGTGCATGTGGAAGACAAAAAGAATGTAGTGGCAGATGCTTTGTCACGCAAGCCACAGGTCTCTGCAGTTTCACTTGCTTATCATCATGAGCTTGATGAAATGAAAGAGCAGTATGCCCATGATGAGGACTTTGAAAGGTTGTATGATCAGATGTCTGAGGGTCAGTGGCATGAGCACTATACTCTCAGAGATGGGTTTTTATTGATGCATGGCAGACTGTGTGTTACCAGGCCATTGCGACTCAAGGTTATGATTGAAAGTCATGCTGCACCGTATGCAGGTCATAGAGGTATTGACGCCACGGTAAAAGCAGTGGAGACTTTCTTTTATTGGCCAACCTTGAGAAGAGATGTTGATGCCTTTGTAAGGCAATGCATCGTATGTCAGAAGGTAAAGTTTGACCGTCAGAAGACACCAGGGTTATTACAGCCTTTACCTATTCCAGATAGACCTTGCGAGAGCATTGCCATGGATTTTGTATTTGATCTTCCACGGACACAAACGGGAAATGATGGCATTTGGACTATCATATGCAGGTTCAGTAAGCAGACTCATTTCATTCCTGTGCGTAAGACGATCAAAGTGGATCATATGGTGAAGTTGTTCATGGCGAACATCTTCAAGTACCATGGATTGCCTACGTCTATCATTAGTGACCGTGATCCACGGATAAAGAGTTTGTTCTGGAGAGGGTTGTTTGACAACATGGGTACAACTCTCAAGTTTTCATCGTCATTTCATCCACAGACAGATGGTCAGTCAGAAGAGGCTAACTCTACAGTGTTGGATCTTCTCAAGTGTTATGTGTCAGAGCACAAGCAACAATGGGAAAAGTATCTTCCTTTGGTGGAGTTTGCATATAACAACACTGTACATACCTCGACAGGCAAGGCGCCTTTTGAGATTGTAGAAGGAGGAAAGAAGGTACCACCCATTTTGCATACAAAGGATAAGATATTTGAGGCTAATCAGTATGTGGAAAGTTTGGATGAAGCTTATCGGAGAGTTAAGTTGGCACTCCAGAAAACTCAGCAGAAGCAAAAGAAAGCCGCAGACCGTCATAGACGTGATTTACAGTTTGCATTGGGTGATTGGGTTCTTTTGCGCTTTGAAAAGGCTAGACTCAAGAAGATGAAGGGTAAAGAGCGCTTATTCCCTAAGTTGAGCATGCGATATTATGGGCCTTTTCAGGTTTTGGAAAAGATTGGTGAGGTAACCTATCGTTTGAAGTTACCAGATCACTGGAGGATTCACAATGCTTTTCACGTGAGTCTTCTTAGACCTTTCCGTGGGGATGTGCCTGAGGATGTATTAGATGAGGCTGAGCCGGAAGTTGAGGAACTTGATGAGATTCTGATTCCAGAGCAGATACTGGCACATAAAGAAAGGAACGTACGAGGTAAAGTTTCCCGTCGCTATCTTGTGAAGTTCAAGAACTACTCACCGATGGATGCGAAGTGGATGGAGAAAGGTGACTTAACAGATTCACCTCAGGTTTTGCAGCTTTATCTCGATGCCTTTGAGTTAGAGCCGACTCTTGTCGTGGCTCATTCAGCTTCAGCAGAGCATGGGTCTGGAGCATTACCTGATGCTCAAGAGGGGGGTAGCACCTCCACTCCCTTGATACAGACAGGCTCAGATGACATCTAGAGGTCGCTTGGTGCAGATTTTATCTCACCCGAAGGTACTAATGGCTGACAGTACATCTGTTTATGGGACTTCTATGATATATGTGTACTAGTCACATGAGATTTTTGTGGATATGTATGGTTCACAGTGGTATACAACTTGGACTATTACTATGCCATTGGTTTGCAGTGAATGTTGATACATGTGCATGGCTTAGAGAGATTGGGACGCTGATCTTGCCATATTGTATATTTCACTTTTGATATTTTGCTGTATCACCAAAATGCAATCGAGGACGCTTGCCATTTTTCAAGAGGGGGGTATGTCATGGCCCTGTGAAAAAGGAACAGCACAAGTGTGGGCATGGTGGTTGCAGAGTCAGAATATTGAATGATTCACATGGGGGGTGCCCGGACAGAGTTAAAGATGTGTGGCCATCCCTAGGTGTGAAGGGGGATTAAATTTTTAAAGTTGCCCCTAGGCCTTAGTGGCCCAAGGAAACTTTTAAAGTTTGGGGGCCCTAAGATTATTATGGGGAGGGGGCCACTCCACTTTTGGAGTGTGTGCTTCTCTCTCTCTCTCTCTGGGTTTTTTTATCCAGACATTGTATCAGATCCACCATGATGTAACTTTTGGTCTCATAGGTCATTATGGCCTTTTGAAGACGTTAATATAACATTTCATTTCATTTCTCTCTCTCTCTCTCTCTCTCTCTCTCTCTCTCTCTCTCTCTCTCTCTCTCTCTCTCTAGCTTTTGGAGAAACGTGGAGCATACTTGCTAGTTCTCATGCGTGGAAAAGCAGGAGGAGAGGGTGTCGACTGAAAGAAGGTGCTGCTGCTGTTTTTCTCTGTGCAAACGAGCCGTACAGCCCTGTACGGACAGGCTGCTGCAAGTACACGCTCTGTTGCTGGCTGCGCATAGGAGTTGCTGCGAGTATCTCTGTTGCTGGCTGCGCACAGGTTCTGGACAGACTGCAGTTGCTGGTACAGGCTGTACAGACAAGTACAACTGCAGGTACAGCACTGTACGACTGCCGTACAGTGTACGGACAGTTCAGGTACAGCAGTACGTGCTGGACAGGTTCTGGACAGGTTGACTGCGCAGGTACAGGCGTGTACAGAAACTGGTTGCAGGCGGCATATGCAAGGGCAGCTTCTGGCACGTATTCGGAGGCGGTACAGACTGGTACAGTGCTGTTTTTCAGGACTGTACAGACAGGTACAGCACTGAGGTGGACACTAGGAGGAGGGTACAGACGAGTACATACACACGTGTGAAGCAGGGTTGTGGAAACAAGTGCCTGCAAGTACAGATTGGTACCGTTGCTTCCTCCAGTGCTGATTCACGAGCTGAATTTTGTAAGCTCCGCTTCTGTTCATCTATCTCTCTTTCTACTGCTTGATGTCTGTTGCTGATATGAGTTATCTGGCCCCTTGTGAGAGGAGGGGTATGGCAGATTGACAAGGGTTGAGACAGAGTTTGGACAGTACATGTATGTATGAGCTGAGATGTTGTATCATGCACTTGAGTTATGCCAGATGTATGCTCATGGCTGCCCTGCTTAGTGGTCTTGGCTGATCAGAGGGAGGCACAGTGTGTTATTTGGAGACACAGATCTGTGTGCATAGATCCTCTGTGCTAAGAGGTATTGTGGGCCGTCAGATTGGACATACAGGTGTAATCTCTTGGCTGATTTTTGTTGTACTCAGCCATTCATATTTTTGGAATTGAATAAAGAAATACCGCAAGGGGCGCCAAGCTTTGGGGCCAACAGGTGTCGCTTTGTTTTCAGATTTGGGCACTCTAGCTCCAATCTGTTTTGTTTTCATATCTAGACTACAAGTGGACGGGTGACTGCTAGTCTACCGCACTCTGGTTTCTATCAGAGGCCGGTTTCACCGGGGACTGTTTTGGAGGCTTCCATCGCGAAGAAATACTGAAGGCAAGGGTATTTAATCATTTATTATGATTTCTAGCCATTGTACTTGTTGCACCAACATTTGTACTTGCTGTACCTGCTGTACCAGCAATCGTACCAACTGTACCAACCACTGCACCTATTGTACCAACCATCGTACCGACTGTACCAACCATTGTACCTACTGTACTAGTCATTGTACTTGCTGTACCAACATTTGTACTTGCTGTACCTGCTGTACTAGCCACCGTATCGGCTGTACCAACCACTGTACTTGCTGTACCAACCATTGTACCTGTTGTACCAGCTGAATGGAGAGTTGTACTTACTGTACCAGCTCTATTGCATGAAGACCCGTGGTTTTTGGGGAAGAATCAGTACCCACACGGAGGTATATGGATTATATTGTTGGCTCGACATTTCTACAGCCTATGTTCCGGTTTGGTAGCCTTGTGTTGGGCTGTGTTATGGCATTTGTATAGGGATAATCCAGCATCTCCCGTGGGGAGAGTAAGGCCCTCAAAGCTTGTACACGATATTATTCTCCTTGGGTAATAAAATACTCCAAGGGGGGGGGGGTCGGCCCATCACGTGCAAGCTCCATTTTCAGCATTTGTGGATGTTTTGTCCAGCTTTATGTTTTATGCAAAGTGATGATGGATATGTGTTAAGGCTGTGGCCATGTTTAAATATTTTAATATGCATTGATGGTATCCAAAAGTGTGTCAAAGGCCCTAGTCCCCTGGGCACCCGCCATGAGTTTCACTCTCTCTCTCTTGCCGCCTGTACACTTTCACCATGGAGCCCTTCAAGCCACCATAGCTGCCTGTACTCTTGGGAACCGGTGCCCTAGCCTTGGGATTCTACACTGATGGCTCGCAAGAATGTGTTGATGTAGATGATGTAACTATTTGGCCCTCCTAGCTCTATTTCATACATGTGGAAGAAGACATGGGGACAGGTTCCAGAAGGTTTCCTCAAGAAAAGGTGGTCAAAAAGCAAGAAAAGCAAAAAGTCAAACTAGGTTGACCGTGAGCCAGGGACACCATTGGAAAGAGGAGACTGAGCCGGACCAAAAAGCTAAAAGCCGCTTTTACAAGAAGCAGCCCCATGGCCAAAAAGCAAGGCCCTGAAGCTAGAAGAGCAAAACAAGAACTTTTGACTAAAGTTGAGTAATATTTTACTATTAAAAAGACCAAAAGCAAAGTAAAAGGCAAAAGCTGTTGAGATTCAAGCTCGATGTGAGTGTGAGCCAGCTACACTATGTGCTGGCATGTTAGGTAGGAACATATGTGAGACATAAATGACCGCGTCCAGCTGGTCATAGTGTGTGGACATTAGCTAGGGTTAGATGTGTGTGGACACAACTCAGTGTGTGTTGTGTGTATTATGGATTATGGCTTTATGCATTGTGTGAGAAGGGAGATGGCTTCCCTCTATGGTTAGCGTTTGCTCCTGTGTGGGTGTCTCCTCTCCCTCTACCTATTTTTTCAACATGGTATCAGAGCCTTGTGCTGTCTATTAGGGTTTATGAGTGAGTGAGAGAAGAGGGAGAAGAAGCTGTGAAGCTTGCCATTGATGCTGTGAAGCTTGGAGCACACCGATTTCTATCAGATCTGAGAGCTTGGCCCACCGGGTAAGGTATTCTAAACATCCTTGAGCGGATTGCAGGTGATTCAGACAGAAACAAAGCAAATTAGGGTTGCCCAAAGCAAAGGAAATTTCTGGTTTTTGGAAGCTTTCCATTGAAGCTTGGAAGCGGTGATGTATGGTGGAAATAGATGCTAATCTGGCAAACAAACATGTATGTGACAAGCAAGAATGTGTTGGCAACTCATGTACAAGCCCTACACTGATTTTGGAGCATTTTACATGCATTTGAATGTGTGAAATTGACTGGTTTTTGAGCTCTCACAAAACAGAGAAAAGGAAGTCAAATTTTGATGCATTTGGAGCAAGTTTTTGGCAAAAATCAAAGCATTGATGGATTGCACACTTGCCTAGGTGTGTTGGGTACTTATTTATCTCATCAATTAGCACTTACATCACTCCTAAATCCCCCTACAGCAGGCAGCGCAGGCAGGAGACCAGAAACAGGGCAGTTTTTCAACTATTTCATTGGTGGAGGCCACAATTCAACTTGGGTGCTTGATTATTTCCACAATTGACTTAGCAATTGGTTGCTACACACACTTGAGAAGAAGGCTATATGATTGGATTGATCAATTATCATCAATGGAGCTGGAAATGAGCTGATTAAAAAGGCTGTCTACTGTTTGCAGAGAAACAGAGTGTGATTAATCGACTAATTGCTCTTTGGTCTTAAACAATTGGACTAATTCCTTTTACATGGAGTTAGTGGACATCATTGCTAAGCTAATGAATGCCTGGTTGCTCAATTTGGACAAGGATTGAAGAAATTAGAGCAAATTTACTACTGGTTTTTCTGGTTTTTTCTCAGAACAGACAAGGGGGTTTGACAAAATTGATATGTACACATGTCGGATGGTGTTGATACTCAACATTGAGGTTGTATAGGTGTCAATGCAAGTTACCCATACTTGATTGCACCACTACATTGCAATTTGGAGCCTTGGAAAGCGCATCAAAACAGGGTATCTTGGACTGTGTGAGCCTGTTCATTTTGGATGCATACAAGTTGATTTTCTACATCAAAATTGAAGATTGTTGATTACTTTGGAGTATCTGGAACACTCATTGGAGTGTGGTTGAGCTGAGGAAGGCTCATTTACAGATTTGGAATTGTGCGGAAGGTGTATTTGCATTGAGCAATATGTCGGATAATCCAGTACAGATTGTTGGTGAAAAGCTGGATAGGAAGAACTTCCAGGCATGGAAGTACAAGATCAAAAGTTTTCTGAAGGGAAAAGGTTTTTGGAATCTCATTACAGGTGCTGAGCCAGAGCCGGAACTACCCCGACAACCTACACAGCAGCAGGTTATAGCTCATAAGCAATGGTCAGAAAGAGCATTCAAAGTGTTGCATCAATCTGTCTATATGTATTTCGGGTGCTATGCTCATACACATACATGATGCTGAGAATCCCAAGGATGCATGGGATACATTGGTGAAGGTGTTTGATACAGACACAAGTGCTCGCAAGTCTCAATTGCGACAACAGATACATAATGTGAAGCGGAATAGAAGGAGCATCCATGACTATGTGCAAGAAATAAAGAAGTTTGCAGATGCATTGGCAACAATCAATGCCCCCATGCCTGATGATGATTTGGTGGACATTACCTTGCGTGGTCTTGGCAAGGAATATAAATCCTTTGATACATCTATCTCGGTTCGGAGTACAGGTTTACCAGACTTTGATGAGTTGGTTTCCCTCTTGCTTGTTGAGGAAATCAAACTCAGTGATACTTTTCAGGATGCATCTACTAGCCATGATGATAATGGCAGAAATCAGCCTTTCTATTCGCAAAGAGGTTTTAGAGGCAGGGGGGATTCACATGACGCGGCCGTGGTGGTAATGGTCGTGAATGGCAGGACAGGTCATCACAACAGAATTATCAGCCTTCATATGGTGCTAGAGGTGGTCGTGGATATACACCTCAGAGAGGCCGAGGTAATCCTCATGGTAGAGGACGTTGGCAAGGCCAACAAACATCTATGCAAGATGTGGAATGCCATTACTCTGGGAAATTTGGTCATATGGCAAGAGATTGTTTCCGCAAACATAATGATTTGATAGGGGATAGAGCACAACATCGTGGAAATTATGCACAACATGGTGGTGGAAATTATGCATCAGGCAGTAATGATGGCACTGCAAATCACTTGTTTGCCATGAAACATGGTGTGGGATCTATGATGACAAATGCTGAAAATGATGACACTTGGTATATGGACTCTGGAGCATCAAACCATATGACTTGTCATGGTGAATGGTTTGAGCATATGAAGCCTATGGATGTGAAAGGCTATGTGGAGACAGGAGATGATACTCAGCATGCCATTACATATGTTGCAAGTGTACCATTGGTTATACACAATGGTCAAACAAAATCTATGTCAGATGTATTGTATGTGCCTTCTATCACAAAAAGCTTGGCCTCAGTTGGTCAAATGGTGGAACAGGGATTACAGGTTCGTTTCAACGAGCATGGTTGCTTCGTTGAGGATTTCAAACATGGATGTAGAGTCATTGTTAAAGGCAAGAAAGAAGGCAGATTGTTTAAGCTGGATGCTGGGATTCCTGAGTTAAAATCAGCCATGTTCTCTAAAAGCCGAAATGTGGTACAAGACAATGATATGTGGCATAAGAGGATTGGACATGTCAATATACAAAGATTAAAGAACATGCAGGCAAGAGGCATTGTTAGTGGGTTGCCTAGATTCAAGTATGATGGGAATATGCATGTTTGTGAAGCCTGTCAGTTTGGAAAGCAGGCAAGGTTGAGGTTTCCTAGAGAAGGCAACATGAGTAGCAGGCCACTTGAGATAGTACATAGTGATGTATGGGGTCCTGCACAAAACCCATCTATCAAAGGCAGTTTATATTATGTGACATTCATTGATGATTTCAGCAGAATGACATGGATATACTTTCTCAGAGAGAAGAGTGAAGTGTTGGAAAAGTTCATGGATTTCAAAGCTTTTGCAGAGAAGCAATATGGCTGTTGGATTAAGTGTTTGAGGACAGATGGAGGTGGTGAATACACCTCAAATGCTTTTGAGCATTTCTTGAGAAAGCATGGAATAGGAAGACAATTGACTTGCAGGTATACACCTCAGCAAAATGGTGTGACTGAGAGAAAGAATAGAGTCATTTGTGAAGTGGCCAGGGCAATGCTCAATGAAAAGAGCATGCCAGATTATTATTGGACAGAAGCATGTGCTACTGTAGTGTATATACTCAATAAAACACCTACAGCAGCTATACATGGAAGCACGCCAGAGATGCGGCTTACAGGTTATAGGCCAGACATTGGACACCTCAAAGTTTTTGGATGCATAGCTTATGTACATGTGCCTGACGAGAGAAGGAGGAAGTTGGATCCTAAGGCAGAAAAGTGTGTGTTTGTTGGTTATGCACAGGATCGAAAGGCATACAAATGTTACAATCCACAAACTAGGCAAGTGGTTATCTCACGAGATATGGTGTTTGATGAGCTTGCTAGTTGGTACAAAGCAAAGGATGAGGGTGTCATTGAGTCACTTGATGCTGATGTGCATGTGAACTTGCCACAAGCAAGTTCTAGTTCTACTTCTATGTCTGCGCCAGCACCAGCAGAGGCTGAGAATAGTACTGTACGTCCATGGTCAGGACGTTTGAGGCATGAGAGTGTGAGCACTGGGAGTAGTGCTGTGGATAAAGGAAAGAAGAAGGTTGAAGGAATTGGAATTACAGGTTATGAGTCGTCCAGTTCAGAGAGTTTGGATGAGGAACTTGGCATACCTGTTTTACGCACACCTGGTACTAGGCAGGATAGATATGTGCTACCACATGCTAGAGTGACAGGTGTTCAGAGTGATCCGCATGCATTGCGGAGATCCCAAAGCGTCAGATATCCAGTTGACAGGTTGACATACCGTGATTTTGCTATGCATTATGTATATATGACATCTTTGGTGAAGCATGTGAAACCTACATGCTATACAGAAGCTATTGGAAAGCATGTATGGGAGAAAGCAATGGATGTTGAGATGGACGCATTGGTTCATAATGACACATGGGATTTGGTTGCATTACCACAAGACAAAAATGTCATTGGTTGTAAATGGGTTTACAAAGTAAAGTGGAAGTCTGATGGTTCCATTGAGCGACATAAAGCCAGATTGGTAGCTAAGGGTTATGCACAAACCCAAGGTTTGGACTATGATGAAACATTTAGTCCAGTGGCAAAGATGGGAACATTGAGAGCAGTCATTGCTATGGCTGCAGCTAATGGTTGGGAAATGCATCAAATGGATGTCAAAAATGCATTTCTAAATGGTGATCTACAAGAAGAAGTGTATATGGCACAGCGAGGAGGGTATGTAGACCCAAAATATCCCACTCATGTATGCAAATTGAAAAAGGCATTATATGATCTGAAGCAAGCACCTCGTGCTTGGAGTGATAAGATGAGCAGATATCTTATCTCCCTTGGATTTCAGATTTCTACAACAGATTCTTCACTCTATGTGAAGAAAACAGATCATGGGATTGTTTTACTTGTCATCTATGTGGATGACTTGATTATCACAGGTGATCATGTTACAGATGTGATACATGTCAAGAAAGCATTGAGTGGGCAATTTGACATGAAAGACCTTCGTGAGTTGAGATACTTTCTTGGAATTGAAGTGATCAAAGATCATGCAGGTACATGGTTAGTGCAACGCCAATATGCATTGGATATGTTGGCAAAATATGGCATGACAGGGTGTAAGCCTATGAGTACACCTTTGGAGCAGAATGTGAAGTTGTGGGCTGATTTTGGTGAGAAGTTGGATGATCCATCTATGTACAGAAAGATGGTTGGTAGTCTCATTTACATGACTATCACACGCCCGGATTTGAGTTATGCTGTGGGGCTAGTAAGCCAATTTATGCAGAGCCCCAGAAAACCTCATTTGGATGCAGTGAGACGCATTATGCGATATGTAAAGACCACTGCACATTATGGTCTTCTATATGAGAATGGTAAAGGCTTGGATATACATGGCTACATAGATGCTGATTGGGCAGGTAGCTCATATGACAGGAGATCTACTAGTGGTTATGCCTTTACACTTGGAAGTGCCGTGGTGAGTTAGAGTAGCAAGAAGCAACCTACAGTTGCTTTATCCAGTACAGAGGCTGAATACAGGGGTGCAGCCATTGCTACTTGTGAAGCAGTATGGTTAAAGAATCTCTTGGCAGATTTGGGTGAGCCTATTGATGGCAAGGTTGTCATTCATTGTGACAACATGAGCAGTATACAGTTGGCAAAGAATCCAGTGTTTCATGCGCGGACCAAACACATAGAGGTCCATTATCACTCTGTCAGAGAGAAGGTGCTGGATGGTACAGTTAATCTACAGTATGTGAAGACTGAAGAGCAGGTGGCTGACATCTTTACCAAGCCACTTAGCAGGGATCTTCATCTATGGCAGTACATCATGAGCTTGAGAGGGGCTGTTGAGATTCAAGCTCGATGTCAGTGTGAGCCAGCTACACTGTGCTGGCATGTTAGGTAGGAACATGTGTGAGACATAAATGACCGCGTCCAGCTGGTCATAGTGTGTGGACATTAGCTAGGGTTAGATGTGTGTGGACACAACTCAGTGTGTGTTGTGTGTATTATGGATTATGGATTTATGCATTGTGTGAGAAGGGAGATGGCTTCCCTCTATGGTTAGGGTTTGCACTATACATTAGGGTTTGCTCCTGTGTGGGTGTCTCCTCTCCCTCTACCTATTTTTTCAACAAAAGCAAAGCAGAAGCATCACTTTTTGGCAAAAAGCAAGGCTTTCCCAAGTACAAAAGAAGCATGAGCCTCTCTTGAGCATGAAGTTGAAGAAGAATCTCTTCATCGCGTTCCCATCTTCGTTGAAGCGTGCAGATTATCTTCTCCATCATCTACTTGATCATGAATCAAATCATGGAATTTTTCATCCCTACCCACTGATTTAGAGTGCCTCCATCAACTGCTGTGGCACATCACGTACGACTGTACGGAACTGTACGGGCATGTGCGGAGCTTTACGGACCGAAAATTTCAAAAACCCTAAAATTGCTCCAAAAACCCTAAAAACTACTTTTTGGAGGTTTTTTATCGCCCAACAACCATTAAAACAGGTTTTATTTTAGTTTTCTTGCCAGAAAGAGCTTTTCCATGGTTTTTTTCATTGACAAGGCTGCAGGAGTTGTGGAGATTACTCATGGGATGAGCGAGTGATCCTTGAGCTCGGGCTCGGGCTCGGGCTCGGGCTCGGGCCGGGGCCGGGGCCGGGGCCGACTGGGACTGGGACTGGGACTGGGCCCCGGGCCCGGGCCGAGTCCGAGTCCGAGTCCGAGTCCGAGTCCGAGTCCGAGTCCGAGGATCACTCGCTCATCCCATGAGTAATCTCCACAACTCCTACAGCCTTGTCAATGAAAAAAACCATGGAAAAGCTCTTTCTGGCAAGAAAACTAAAATAAAACCTGTTTTAATGGTTGTTGGGTGATAAAAAACCTCCAAAAAGTAGTTTTTAGGGTTTTTGGAACAATTTTAGGGTTTTTGAAATTTTCGGTCCGTAAAGCTCCGCACATGTCCGTACAGTTCCGTACAGTCGTACGTGATGTGCCACAGCAATTGATGGAGGCACTCTAAATCAGTGGGTAGGGATGAAAAATTCCATGATTTGATTCATGATTAAGTAGATGATGGAGAAGATAATCTCCACGCTTCAACGAAGATGGGAACGCGATGAAGAGATTCTTCTTCAACTTCATGCTCAAGAGAGACTCATGCTTCTTTTGTACTTGGGGAAGCCTTGCTCTTTGCCAAAAAGTGATGCTTCTGCTTTGCTTTTGTTGAAAAAATAGGTAGAGGGAGAGGAGACACCCACACAGGAGCAAACCCTAATGTATAGTGCAAACCCTAACCATAGAGGGAAGCCATCTCCCTTCTCACACAATGCATAAAGCCATAATCCATAATACACACAACACACTATGAGTTGTGTCCACACACATCTAACCCTAGCTAATGTCCACACACTATGACCAGCTGGACGCGGTCATTTATGTCTCACATATGTTCCTACCTAACATGCCAGCACATAGTGTAGCTGGCTCACACTCACATCGAGCTTGAATCAAATCATGGAATTTTTCATCCCTACCCACTGATTTAGAGTGCCTCCATCAACTGCTGTGGCACATCACGTACGACTGTACGGAACTGTACGGGCATGTGCGGAGCTTTACGGACCGAAAATTTCAAAAACCCTAAAATTGCTCCAAGAACCCTAAAAACTACTTTTTGGAGGTTTTTTATCGTCCAACAACCATTAAAACAGGTTTTATTTTAGTTTTCTTGCCAGAAAGAGCTTTTCCATGGTTTTTTTCATTGACAAGGCTCCAGGAGTTGTGGAGATTACTCATGGGATGAGCGAGTGATCCTCGGACTCGGACTCGGACTCGGACTCGGCCCGGGCCCGGGCCCCGTTCCCAATCCGAGTCGGCCCCGGCCCGAGCCCGAGCCCGAGTCCAAGTCCGAGTGCAAGGATCACTCGCTCATCCCATGAGTAATCTCCACAACTCCTGCAGCCTTGTCAATGAAAAAAACCATGGAAAAGCTCTTTCTGGCAAGAAAACTAAAATAAAACCTGTTTTAATGGTTGTTGGGCGATAAAAAACCTCCAAAAAGTAGTTTTTAGGGCTTTTGGAGCAATTTTAGGGTTTTTGAAATTTTCGGTCCATAAAGCTCCGCACATGCCCGTACAGTTCCGTACAGTCGTACGTGATGTGCCACAACAGTTGATGTAGGTAGGGATGAAAAATTCCATGATTTGATTCATGATTAAGTAGATGATGGAGAAGATAATCTCCACGCTTCAACGAAGATGGGAACGCGATGAAGAGATTCTTCTTCAACTTCATGCTCAAGAGAGGCTCATGCTTCTTTTGTACTTGGGAAAGCCTTGCTTTTTGCCAAAAAGTGATACTTCTGCTTTGCTTTTGTTGAAAAAATAGGTAGAGGGAGAGGAGACACCCACACAGGAGCAAACCCTAATGTATAGTGCAAACCCTAACCATAGAGGGAAGCCATCTCCATTCTCACACAATGCATAAAGCCATAATCCATAATACACACAACACACACTGAGTTGTGTCCACACACATCTAACCCTAGCTAATGTCCACACACTATGACCAGCTGGACGCGGTCATTTATGTCTCACACATGTTCCTACCTAACATGCCAGCACATAGTGTAGCTGGCTCACACTGACATCGAGCTTGAATCTCAACAGCCCCTCTCAAGCTCATGATGTACTGCCATAGATGAAGATCCCTGCTAAGTGGCTTGGTAAAGATGTCAGCCACCTGCTCTTCAGTCTTCACATACTGTAGATCAACTGTACCATCCAGCACCTTCTCTCTGACAAAGTGATAATGGACCTCTATGTGTTTGGTCCGCGCATGAAACACTGGATTCTTTGCCAACTGTATACTGCTCATGTTGTCACAATGAATGACAACCTTGCCATCAATAGGCTCACCCAAATCTGCCAAGAGATTCTTTAACCATACTGCTTCACAAGTAGCAATGGCTGCACCCCTGTATTCAGCCTCTGTACTGGATAAAGCAACTGTAGGTTGCTTCTTGCTACTCTAACTCACCACGGCACTTCCAAGTGTAAAGGCATAACCACTAGTAGATCTCCTGTCATATAAGCTACCTGCCCAATCAGCATCTATGTAGCCATGTATATCCAAGCCTTTACCATTCTCATATAGAAGACCATAATGTGCAGTGGTCTTTACATATCGCATAATGCGTCTCACTGCATCCAAATGAGGTTTTCTGGGGCTCTGCATAAATTGGCTTACTAGCCCCACAGCATAACTCAAATCCGGGCGTGTGATAGTCATGTAAATGAGACTACCAACCATCTTTCTGTACATAGATGGATCATCCAACTTCTCACCAAAATCAGCCCACAACTTCACATTCTGCTCCAAAGGTGTACTCATAGGCTTACACCCTGTCATGCCATATTTTGCCAACATATCCAATGCATATTGGCGTTGCACTAACCATGTACCTGCATGATCTTTGATCACTTCAATTCCAAGAAAGTATCTCAACTCACCAAGGTCTTTCATGTCAAATTGCCCACTCAATGCTTTCTTGACATGCATCACATCTGTAACATGATCACCTGTGATAATCAAGTCATCCACATCGATGACAAGTAAAACAATCCCATGATCTGTTTTCTTCACATAGAGTGAAGAATCTGTTGTAGAAATCTGAAATCCAAGGAAGATAAGATATCTGCTCATCTTATCACTCTAAGCACGAGATGCTTGCTTCAGATCATATAATGCCTTTTTCAATTTGCATACATGAGTGGGATATTTTGGGTGTACATACCCTTCTGGCTGTGCCATATACACTTCTTCTTGTAGATCACCATTTAGAAATGCATTTTTGACATCCATTTGATGCATTTCCCAACCATTAGCTACAGCCATAGCAATGACTGCTCTCCCTGTTCCCATCTTTGCCACTGGACTAAATGTTTCATCATAGTCCAAACCTTGGGTTTGTGCATAACCCTTAGCTACCAATCTGGCTTTATATCGCTCAATGGAACCATCAGACTTGCACTTTACTTTGTAAACCCATTTACAACCAATGACACTTTTGTCTTGTGGTAATGCAACCAAATCCCACGTGTCACTATGAACCAATGCGTCCATCTCAACATCTATTGCTTTCTCCCATACATGCTTTCCAATAGCTTCTGTATAGCATGTAGGTTCCACATGCTTCACCAAAGATGTCATATATACATAATGCATAGCAAAATCACGGTATGTCAACCTGTCAACTGGATATCTGACGCTTTGGGATCTCCGCAATGCATGCGGATCACTCTGAACACCTGTCACTCTAGCATGTGGTAGCACATATCTATCCTGCCTAGTACCAGGTGTGCGTAAAACAGGTATGCCAAGTTCCTCATCCAAACTCTCTGAACTGGACGACTCATAACCTGTAATTCCAATTCCTTCAACCTTCTTCTTTCCTTTATCCACAGCACTACTCCCAGTGCTCACACTCTCATGCCTCAAACATCCTGACCATGGACGTACAGTACTACTCTCAGCCTCTGCTGGTGCTGGCCCAGATATAGAAGTAGAACTAGAACTTGCTTGTGGCAAGTTCACATGCACATCAGCATCAAGTGACTCAATGACACCCTCATCCTTTGCTTTGTACCAACTAGCAAGCTCATCAAACACCATATCTCGTGAGATAACCACTTGCCTAGTTTGTGGATTGTAACATTTGTATGCCTTTCGATCCTGTGCATAACCAACAAACACACACTTTTCTGCCTTAGGATCCAACTTCCTCCTTCTCTCGTCAGGCACATGTACATAAGCTATGCATCCAAAAACTTTGAGGTGTCCAATGTCTGGCCTATAACCTGTAAGCCGCATCTCTGGCGTGCTTCCATGTATAGCTGCTGTAGGTGTTTTATTGAGTATATACACTACAGTAGCACATGCTTCTGCCCAATAATAATCTGGCATGCTCTTTTCATTGAGCATTGCCCTGGCCACTTCACAAATGACTCTATTCTTTCTCTCAGTCACACCATTTTGCTGAGGTGTATACCTGCAAGTCAATTGTCTTCTTATTCCATGCTTTCTCAAGAAATGCTCAAAAGCATTTGAGGTGTATTCACCACCTCCATCTGTCCTCAAACACTTAATCCAACAGCCATATTGCTTCTCTGCAAAAGCTTTGAAATCCATTAACTTTTCCAACACTTCACTCTTCTCTCTGAGAAAGTATATCCATGTCATTCTGTTGAAATCATCAATGAATGTCACATATTATAAACTGCCTTTGATAGATGGGTTTTGTGCAAGACCCCATACATCACTATGTACTATCTCAAGTGGCCTGCTACTCATGTTGCCTTCTCTAGGAAACCGCAACCTTGCCTGCTTTCCAAACTGACAGGCTTCACAAACATGCATATTCCCATCATACTTGAATCTAGGCAGCCCACTAGCAATGCCTCTTGCCTGCATGTTCTTTAATCTTTGTATATTGACATGTCCAATCCTCTTATGCCATATATCAATGTCATGTACCACATTTCGGAATTTAGAGAACATGGCTGATTTTAACTCAGGAATCCCAGCATCCAGCTTAAACAACCTGCCTTCTTTCTTGCCTTTAGCAATGACTCTACATCCATGTTTGAAATCCTCAACGAAGCAACCATGCTCGTTGAAACGAACCTGTAATCCTTGTTCCACCATTTGACCAACTGAGGCCAAGCTTTTTGTGATAGAAGGCACATACAATACATCTGACATAGATTTTATTTGACCATTGTGCATAATCAATGGTACACTTCCAACATGTGTAATGGCATGCTGAGTATCATCTCCTGTCTCCACATAGCCTTTCACATCCATAGGCTTCATATGCTCAAACCATTCACCATGACAAGTCATATGGTTTGATGCTCCAGAGTCCATATACCAAGTGTCATCATTTTCAGCATTTGTCATCATAGATCCCACAACATGTTTCATGGCAAACAAGTGATTTGCAGTGCCATCATTACTGCTTGATGCATAATTTCCACCACCATGTTGTGCATAATTTCCACGATGTTGTGCTCTACCCCCTATCAAATCATTCTGTTTGCGGAAACAATCTCTTGCCATATGACCAAATTTCCCACAGTAATGGCATTCCACATCTTGTATAGATGTTTGTTGGCCTTGCCAACGTCCTCTACCATGAGGATTACCTCGGCCTCTCTGAGGTGTATATCCACGACCACCTCTAGCACCATATGAAGGCTGATAATTCTGTTTGGATGACCTGTCCTGCCATCCACGACCATTACCACCACGGCCACGTGATGTGAATCTCCCCCTGCCTCTAAAACCTCTTTGCGAATAGAAAGGCTGATTTCTGCCATTATCATCATGGCTAGTAGATGCATCCTGAAAAGTATCACTGAGTTTGATTTCCTCAACAAGCAAGAGGGAAACCAACTCATCAAAGTCTGGTAAACCTGTACTCCGAACCGAGATAGATGTATCAAAGGATTTATATTCCTTGCCAAGACCACGCAAGGTAATGTCCACCAAATCATCATCAGGCATGGAGGCATTGATTGTTGCCAATGCATCTGCAAACTTCTTTATTTCTTGCACATAGTCATGGATGCTCCTTCTATTCCGCTTCACATTATGTATCTGTTATCGCAATTGAGACTTGCGAGCACTTATGTCTGTATCAAACACCTTCACTAATGTATCCCATGCATCCTTGGGATTCTCAGCATCATGTATGTGTATGAGCATAGCATCCGAAATACATATAGACAGATAATGCAACACTTTGAATGCTCTTTCTGACCATTGCTTATGAGCTATAACCTGCTGCTGTGTAGGTTGTCGGGGTAGTTCCGGCTCTGGCTCAGCACCTGTAATGAGATTCCAAAAACCTTTTCCCCTCAGAAAACTTTTGATCTTGTACTTCCATGCCTGGAAGTTCTTCCTATCCAGCTTTTCACCAACAAACTGTACTGGATTTCCGACATATTGCTCAATGCAAATACACCTTCCGCACAATTCCAAATCTGTAAACGAGCCTTCCTCAGCTCAACCACACTCCAATGAGTGTTCCAGATACTCCAAAGTAACCAACAATCTTCAATTTTGATATAGAAAATCAACCTGTATGCATCCAAAATGAACTGGCTCACACAGTCCAAGATACCCTGTTTTGATGCGCTTTCCAAGGCTCCAAATTGCAATATAGTGGTGCAATCAAGTATGGGTAACTTGCATTGACACCTATACAACCTCAATGTTGAGTATCAACACCATCCGACATGTGTACATATCAATTTTGTCAAACCCCCTTCTCTGTTCTGAGAAAAAACCAGAAAAACCAGTAGTAAGTTTGCTCTAATTTCTTCAATCCTTGTCCAAATTGAGCAACCAGGCATTCATTAGCTTAGCAATGATGTCCACTAACTCCATGTAAAAGGAATTAGTCCAATTGTTTAAGACCAAAGAGCAATTAGTCGATTAATCACACTGTTTCTCTGCAAACAGTAGACAGTCTTTTTAATCAGCTCATTTCCAGCTCCATTGATGATAATTGATCAATCCAATCATATAGCCTTCTTCTCAAGTGTGTGTAGCAACCAATTGCTAAGTCAATTGTGGAAATAATCAAGCACCCAAGTTGAATTGTTGCCTCCACCAATGAAATAGTTGAAAAACTGCCCTGTTTCTGTTGTCCAGCCTGCGCCGCCTACTGTAGGGGGATTTAAGAGTAATGTAAGTGCTAATTGATGAGATAAATAAGTACCCAACACACCTAGGCAAGTGTGCAATCCATCAATGCTTTGATTTTTGCCAAAAACTTGCTCCAAATGCATCAAAATTTGACTTCCTTTTCTCTGTTTTGTGAGAGCTCAAAAACCAGTCAATTTCACACATTCAAATGCATGTAAAATGCTCCAAAATCAGTGTAGGGCTTGTACATGAGTTGCCAACACATTCTTGCTTGTCACATACATGTTTGTTTGCCAGATTAGCATCTATTTCCACCATACATCACCGCTTCCAAGCTTCAATGGAAAGCTTCCAAAAACCAGAAATTTCCTTTGCTTTGGGCAACCCTAATTTGCTTTGTTTCTGTCTGAATCACCTGCAATCCGCTCAAGGATGTTTAGAATACCTTACCCGGTGGGCCAAGCTCTCAGATCTGATAGAAATCGGTGTGCTCCAAGCTTCACAGCATCAATGGCAAGCTTCACAGCTTCTTCTCCCTCTTCTCTCACTCACTCATAAACCCTAATAGACAGCACAAGGCTCTGATACCATGTTGAAAAAATAGGTAGAGGGAGAGGAGACACCCACACAGGAGCAAACGCTAACCATAGAGGGAAGCCATCTCCCTTCTCACACAATGCATAAAGCCATAATCCATAATACACACAACACACACTGAGTTGTGTCCACACACATCTAACCCTAGCTAATGTCCACACACTATGACCAGCTGGACGCGGTCATTTATGTCTCACATATGTTCCTACCTAACATGCCAGCACATAGTGTAGCTGGCTCACACTCACATCGAGCTTGAATCTCAACAGCTTTTGCCTTTTACTTTGCTTTTGGTCTTTTTAATAGTAAAATATTACTCAACTTTAGTCAAAAGTTCTTGTTTTGCTCTTCTAGCTTCAGGGCCTTGCTTTTTGGCCATGGGGCTGCTTCTTGTAAAAGCGGCTTTTAGCTTTTTGGTCCGGCTCAGTCTCCTCTTTCCAATGGTGCCCCTGGCTCACGGTCAACCTAGTTTGACTTTTTGCTTTTCTTGCTTTTTGACCACCTTTTCTTGAGGAAACCTTATGGAACCTGTCCCCATGTCTTCTTCCACATGTATGAAATAGAGCTAGGAGGGCCAAATAGTTACATCATCTACATCAACACATTCTTGCGAGCCATCAATGTAGAATCCCAAGGCTAGGGTACGGGTTCCCAAGAGTACAGGCAGCTATGGTGGCTTGAAGGGCTCCATGGTGAAAGTGTACAGGCGGCAAGAGAGAGAGTGAAACTCACGGCGGGTGCCCAGGGGACTAGGGCCTTTGACACACTTTTTGATACCATCAATGCATATTAAAACATTTAAACATGGCCACAGCCTTAACACATATCCATCATCACTTTGCATAAAACATAAAGCTGGACAAAACATCCACAAATGCTGAAAATGGAGCTTGCACGTGTGACACCGCATAGAGGTCGGAATGGGCCGACCCCCCCCCCCCCCTTGGAGTGTTTTATTACCCAAGGAGAATAATATCATGTACAAGCTTTGAGGGCCTTACTCTCCCCACGGGAGATGCTGGATTATCCCTATACAAATGCCATAACACAGCCCAACACAAGGCTACCAAGCCGGAACATAGGCTGTAGAAATGTCGAGCCAACAATATAATCCATATACCTCCGTGTGGGTACTGATTCTTCCCCAAAAACCACGGGTCTTCATGCAATAGAGCTGGTACAGTAAGTACAACTCTCCATTCAGCCGGTACAATAGGTACAATGGTTGGTACAACAAGTACAGTGGTTGGTACAGCAAGTACAGTGGTTGGTACAACCGGTATGTTGGCTAGTACAGCAAGTACAAATGTTGGTACAACAAGTACAATGACTAGTACAGCAAGTGCAATGGCTGGTACAACCGGTACGATGGTCGGTACAATAGGTGCAGTGGCTGGTACAGCCGGTACGATGGCTGGTACAGCAGGTATAGCAAGTACAAATGCTGGTGCAACAAGTACAATGGCTAGAAATCATAATAAATGATTAAATACCCTTGCCTTCAGTATTTCTTCGCGATGGAAGCCTCCAAAACAGTCCCCGGTATTCTTCATTTAGATGTGTTGTTCCATTGGCTGCCCATCATGGTTGGAAAGTGCATCAATTGGATATAAAAATAGCTTTTCTTAATGGGAATTTGCAGGAAGAAGTTTATGTAAGTCAACCTATTCGATTTGTGATGCATGGTCAAAAGGCAAAGTGTGCAAGCTCTGCCAAGCACTTTATGGTCTCAAACAAGCTCCAAGAGCTTGGTATGAGAAAATTCATGCATACTTGACCAGTCACGGCAACAATAGTCCAACTGAGAGCACCCTCTATGTCAAAGAGGATCATGGTATTTTGATCATGCTCATACTCTACGTGGATGACATGCTTTTGACAAGAACTAATGAGGATGCAATTTCAGCTTTCAAAGCTACATTAAATACCTCGTTTGAAATGTCAGATTTGGGCTTATTGCACTATTACTTGGGCATACAATTTGGGCAAATGGATGAAGGCATTTTTATGTTTCAATCCAAATACATACAAAAACTCCTGCATAAGTTTGGCTTCCAGGATTGAAAGCCTATTTCTACACCTGTAGAACCCAAGCTCAAATTGAGTATGTATGATGGAGGAGAGCCTTATGACATGAGCCTGTATATCCAGGCAGTGAGCTGCCTCATATACTTGTGCAATACACGCTCAGATATTCAGTTTGGTGAGTCCCAATCAAGCAAATTCATGCACAGCCCAAGGACGAAGCATTGGCAAGCTGTGAAACGCATTTATCGCTATCTTCAAGGCACCATGGATCTTGGATTGTTCTATCCCAAGGGGGCAGTTTGCAGCTCAATGCATACAGACTGGCTTGGTGATTATGACACTCGAAAATCTACCAGTGGGAATTGTATTTTTATGGGCAGTTCATGCATGTCATGGTTAAGTAAAAAGCAACCCAATGTTGCCACATCTACTTGTGAAGCTGAGTACAAGCCAGCCTTCACTAATACAGTAGACTCTGTATAGCTAAAAAGGTTATTTGCAGATCTTTGTGAGTGTCAGCAGACACCCACCACCATACTGACTGATAGTCAGAGTGCTATGGCCGTGGCACGCTTAATATACATGCAAGTACTTCCCCCACTCCTGCTCCCAATCGTGTTGCTTCCTGTGAGTTTGTGTGTGCTTCATTGCTATCTATACCCTAACTCTAGCATCCAAGAGGGCCAACAATATTTACACGACACCGACAATTTACTTGATAGTATTGTTTCTTTGGAGGAGCAGGAGACTACACCATAGCCCAGATCGTATACTAGATCGTAGGGAGAAAAGGCTTAGAAATCGCTCTCCAAGAGTATATGGTTGCATGGAAGGGCATGTCATTGACAGACACTATGTGAGAGCTAGTTAGTTCCTTACGTCAGCATTTCCCTACCTTTATCATCGAGAACGATGATATCTAGAAAGGGAAAGAGAATGTCACACTCACAGTAAAACCTCACCCAATCACAAGGGTAAGTGTACCAAGGTGAAAGGTGATCACTGATGAATATGATCTGGTAAGTAAACAGACGTAGGCACCTGTGACGACCCAATGTAGCTAGCCAACACGTGAGGTCAGAAGTCAAATAGGGGTGCAGAGTTATGGCAAGTGGCTATGGACTCACGTTCGTGCTCAGGGGATCCCAAGGAGGACCAGGCTCAAGTGAATCAAGTCACTACATGAATTGGGGCTTGGCTTGGGCTTGGGCTTGGACAAAAATGAAGGTCCTCAAAAGGGTTATTACACTCGCCAGCAGCAGCATCATCCCCAGCTTGAGGAGATCTTGGAGAGGCACAGAGCCACCTTCCCACACCCAGGAGATCTGCAAAGCCTTCTACAGGTTAACCCCATGCTCAAATCCTTGATGGCCCCAGCTTGAGGAGATCTTGGAGAGGCACACAGCCACCTTCCCATGCCCAACGGATCTACAGAGCCTTCCATAGGCTAACCCCATGCTCGATATCCTTGATCGCCCCCTCCTCCTACCAAGGGGTTAGCTCCATAGATTGTATGATGGTGATGGTCCCACTTTGTATCATGTGGCTCAAGTTTGACATTCCTAGCTCATAGCTCTAGTCTTTGTTTTCTTTTGTACCATGATGAGAAAATGAAATTACATGGACACTATTGTATCACTTTTGGTCTCATAGACCCAATGGGTCCTTTGAAGACATTTAATATAACTTTCTTTCTTTCTTTCTTTCTTTCTTTCTCAGCTCTTCTCTCTTAAGATAAAGTGGATTGCATAAACTCACAGGTTTAAAGAAGGCTTTGTTGCGTGTTACAATGGTCAACTATTGCATGCAACACCAAGCCTGGGAGGAGATCTATCCTATGGTCCTCCGTTCTAGACAAGGAGAGCTTGGAAGGGAGATTGTCTCAAAGGAAAATCTTATGGAACTAGTCATGTAGAGCGCAGTACTTCTCAGAAGGACTGGCAATTGTCTAGGTGGTCTGAATATAGATCACCCCACAATGTGCAATTTTTTGGATTTCTCTTTTAGCCCACATGTGGCTTATGAGAGTAAAGTTAGGTATCCTTGGCTCACACTTGATGATCACAGGAGCCTTAGACACATTCCGGACAATCCGAAAAGTGTGCCGCTCCCAATCGACATCTGGGTGGAACTTGTGAAACTAACGAATTCCTAGCATTATGTATGCTCCTACAAGAGGGGCAACCATGAAATCCCATAGAAATTATGTGTCCTAGATGATTACTTTAGCACTACAGGCCATCTCAAACTTGATCCTCATGGTCGTACCTGTGCTAAATTCCTCTACCTTCTTGTCTACCAAAGTCAATGGGAGATAGGCCCGTTGAGCGGCTTGTTCCGTAATCGCATCCTTCATACTACCATGTTGTCAAACAAGACGACAACTCTCTCCCCACCTATGTAGCCAAAGGTCTTGAGCAATTCATTGCGCTCATGCTTTGTGTCATGGGTGCCCTTCCGCTTATCTTCGAGCTCTCGACAAACAATGGCTCCAGCTTCGTGGAAATGGAAGCCGAAGAACTAGAGGCTTCCACCGGCCGCTAGGAGGGGGGTTTCGGAGATAAATGTTCGAGGTTTCGAAAGATTTCGTCCGTTGCTATAAAAAAAAACCCATGGGTTTCAATATATATATATATATGCATAGGTCTGAACCATCTGCCAACTGTGAGCATAATCTCACCAATGGCTTGTACTGGATATGAAGAATTGTTTGCACATGTCACCTCCTTCCCTTTTGGAATGAGGCTAGAGTTACCTTTTTGAAGAAAGAGCTTGAAAACTTGGACATGAAAGAACATCACAGTATGGTTGATCATCTAACTAAGATCCATGATCTTAGAGAGGAATTGCTCAATATAGATGAAGTCATACTAGAAAAGAACTTGTATATAGGACATTGAATTCATTGCCAGAGTCCTACCTCAACTTCCACACTTCTCTCACCTTGTCATTGAGGTGCAACCCTTAACCCCTATTGTTTGAGGAGTGAGGAAAAAACACGGAAGAATAAGTCTTCCATGGCACATGGCAGTGATCAAGCTTTAGTTGACCATGATAAGGGCAAGGGAAAAGCAAAGAGTGGCTATCAGCCCAAGGCTGATTCTGGACAGCCATCAAACAAAGGCAAAAGTGATGTAGATCAGCCCAAGAAAAAGGGCAGGTGTCACTACTGCAAGAAATGAGGGCACTACATTAGTGAGTGCAGGAAGAGACAGGCTAAAGAGGAATAAGGAATGAGGTTTGTCTCCAATATGCTTGTAGCAAAGGCTGAGAATTCAGCTCACTTTGTGCAGGATGATTGGGCATTCTTGGTATGTAGTTATGATGCATCACAGGAGCACTTGTCTCTCAATATGAATGAGAAACAAGTCATTTGGTACTTTGACAGTGGGGCTCCTAGACACATTACATCAAAGAAGGATTTGTTCATGAGAAAATGAAGTACAAGTACAAGATATAAAGTGTAGTGTCCTTTCACACTAGATGTCCAAGGGGAAAAACCCAATGGGAAAAAGTTCCCCTGGTAAGCCCATGTTCACACATACCACTACTAATCTCTAAGAATTGTAAAGACGCCTTCATCACACACACAAACGGCTACAAGAGGTTGTTCACACACATTTACTCACTTACTCACATAAGTGTGTTCACACACACATACAAGGGTTGTTCACACACACACACAAGCAGGTACACAAGCAGGGGTACACGTATACGATGCACACACACACATACGCAACAAGAAGCATTAGATAACATGGGCATTCAAGGGTTTAAGACCAGCCCAACCATGGGAAGCCTTGCATAAGGGCAGTGCATGGGCCACCAAAGGGGCCAACCATGGCCTTAGTGCCCAGTTGGCAAGCTCAATGAGAGCATAGACCCCAATCGGCCAGCAGAAGGATCAGTCGACCAGCAGCGCAGGCATGCGCAGCCACAGGTGTGAAGCGATGTCATAAAAAGTAGCATTTAATGCTATTTCAGCAAGTCATGAGCAATATAAACAGGCCAACAGTAAGATCTGAAAACCGACCAGCATATAGGTGTGCATATATAAGGCACCTTCAGTCCCTTGCATAAATCATCCCATTCTCTCATAGTTTGAGTAGTAAACAAGAGCACGAGCATGTGTGCTTGAGTCCTATGGCTTGTGCATACATGATCTCGGCAAAGCAGTTTATTGTGCTTCAGTCCAAGGCATCCTGAAGTCCTCTTCAGCATTCAGCCTTCAGTCTTGCATCTCCCTGAGCAGATCTGGATATGCATAGTGGCTTCAAATTTGTCTTCAGTCCGCTTGATGGTTGAGACGATGTTTGGTCTACCTAATCCTTGTGTTTGGCATTCCTCAATCAACCATCATCACAGCAAGTTTTCTGCATTGCAAATAAAGTTCTCCAAAGCAATAAAGCAAATACTCCTGCTTGAAAGAACGCGGAACAGCAAAGCACTATGCACAGAGCGGAAGCAAAGCACGCGAGCAGAGGCCAACCCCCAACCACATCCACCCCCCCCCCCACACACACACACACCCGAAGATCCCGTGAACCAACATAAAGGTGGGGGATGAGGGGAGACCAAGGGCTATTTAGCCCTATATAGAGAAGTCAAATAGACCCCAACCCACTATGTGGGATATTACACTACCACATGGCAACGTGAGGAGCACGAGGGCAAGAATCCATTCCAACACCCCCCCTAGATGCAAAGCCCAATGCCGAGCAGGAGCCAACAAGGCTCTGATACCATGAACGAGCGCGGAACAGCAGAGCACCACGCACAAAGCAGAAGCAAAGCAAGCGAGCGGAGGCCAACAACCAACTGGGTCCGCCCCCCACCCAAAGATCCCGTGAACCACCATAAAGGTGGGGGATGAGGGGAGACCAAGGGCTATTAAACCCTATATAGAGGGGTCAATTAGACCCCAACCCACAATGTGGGATATTACACTGCCACATGGCACCATGAGGAGCAGGAGGGCAAGAATCCATTCCAACACTGCTTGTGGGAGGGGGCCCTTTGGGTAGTTGGGACCTAATCTAGTGTCAATGCTACATATGCTCCTATTTTAGAGATTGAAGCGGATTGCTTCATGCTCACTAACATAAAGGAATAAAGAAGGCCTTGCTGCGAGTTGCACAATCAAACCAGTTGCATGTTACAAAATTTGTCCCAATTCTGATACTTCAGCTTGTTGTCCTTTACTGAAAGCATCTAACTCACTCACCACACTTTATCTTGCATCATGTGAATTACACCAAGTCTACATATCTCATCCATATGAGAGCAACAGAAAACTTAAACTCATGATAGCATGCTTTCTTAAAGTATACTTCACGCTTTCAATTGCCCATCTTTTCCTTCTTGGTTCTGTTTCCTATTTTTTTGCCGTTTCCATTCCCTGGGCTATTTAGCTACTATTTTATGTAACTACGCCTCTAACTCATCTTTCGAAGCACATAAATATAAAGCATAAAAAGAAATACCTCTCCATCAGATCCTCTTATTGTGACACGGTAAATAACAGTCACAAATTTTCCATCAGCAGAGAATGTGATGTCTCGCACTTCACCGCACCATCCTGTACAAAATATGATGTATGGCCCCATAGAAATATAAACCCGTACATCAAAAATTCATATCGAAATGAAGCCCACGACTTAGCTTTGTCAAAACAAGTGAGCTATTGAATGCATCTTCAAAGCTAACCTGGAGCATAGAAACTGAGCATCCGGTTAGCTTGGTACCTGTAACATAGGTAAAATTGCATTACCCCCAACATACTTCTCATGTGACTCAAAGGTCTAGCAATATACAGGGACATTCCCAGTCTTTAAATCAAAGCATTCATGCAAGAAATAGTTGGAGAAAATCATTCCAAACAGAGTGTGTTGATGTCCTTTCTTAGCTGAAACAACTAGTAAACCTTTATTTTATGTCCCATTCTGTTTTATAGATTGAATCACCTATTTGCAAATGCTTTTTTAGATATTGTACAGACAATGCAGTTATGACTCTAGTCAAACTCAAATAAACAAGAACTATAAAAGGTATGAAACAAAGGCATAAATTTGATAATCTAGCAACACATTCTTAGCACTGAGACTTTCAGCTGCCCCTCAATTTACTATTCAGCACAAATTCGATAGCAGCCATTGAAGGGAGCCAATCAAGCTTATGTAAATATACACATGCATACACACACAATCCATGCAAATTTGTATGTGCACATATATGTACACCCCTATGCAAGCATATGTGAATGCATTAATTTGTGTCTACCCGTATTATGGCTTGAGATTTGCAGATTACAACTATTTTTAGGATCAATCCTATCACCAGCTGTGATATAAGCTCCCTGATCATTGGTTTACATGGACACCAGGAACATAATGTACAATCTATTGAGAATGGTGTATTATCTAATACAATGTATCAGGAACCACTGGTTTTGTTTCTGGTACCCAGAAAGAATCTCAATGGACATATATGCGCAAGGAAACCACCCCCATGGGCCATTGTGTTTGCTTGGACAAAGGACGTGTGTACAAGGTTCATATGAAGAACATTTTTGTGTGTTTTATTGAATAAATGGGTAGACACATTAATAAAGGCTAGACAAGTTATTATATGGGCACCTTATCTTTTTGAAAATATGCATCAACTTGATAACTCACGGAGCTTCCAATATTTTACAATATGTGAACCCAATTACATCCAAGGTTAAATATTTGCGCATTTTGGGCAGGCATGTGGATAAGTCAAATTGCATGTCCCCAAACATGTGGCAATCGAGATTTTCTCCAAGTGGCTGGTGCCTACATAAGTATTGTTACATACACGGAGCTAATCTTGACCTCCAATAGTGCACCATGAATCTTAGCTGAGGTATGGCCAATCACGGTAGTCACATAGCGTGTTAATTAGTGTTATAGACATTTATAAGTCAACAATGGCTATATAGGTGGGATGAGCCTATTGAGTGGACTATTGTATTTTATCGTGTTATCGGATGACAGAGGCGTGTGCCTAGGCCTAGGACACGGTCCACTCCAAGCCTTAGCCCTTATGCTCGGAAGTGGTCTGCTGATGCAGACTACGGTTAGGTGGTGAGCTAGCCTGCATGACCTTGGAAGCTATGTTTGTCCCGTGTTTAGGAGATCTTCCCCAACCCCCACCCCCACCCCGCACGAGAAAAATATTAGTTAATGAAAGACAGCCACAAAGGGCTAGATATAAACTCGCCTCATATAACGTCAAGAATCATCTGATCATAAGGGGAAGAGACACTTCTCCTCCGGCTAGCCGCTCTGTGAGGAGAAGGCTATCTCATATAAGGGGTGGGGGGAGAAACAACCACAAAGGTGGTCGGTAATGCCAAGTGGCGTCACAACCTCTATCTCTGAGAAATGGGCCAGGCCTCCAGAGCCTCAAGAAAGCTTCCCGCCACTTCCGCATACGGTCAGAACCTCCCTGTAACTTCCCCCACTAACCGCGGAGGGTGTGTGATGTCGAGCCAAATGCTCCTGATGGACTCAACATGCGGAGTGTGGGTACCCTCGATGGCCTCGCTGCATCTAGCATGCCAAATGTGCCAAGCTGCAATGCTACTGCAAATCTCCCATCTTTGGCATGGGCCTGGTCGCCATTGGTCAGTAGGTGGAGATGTGACTGGTAGTGCCGAAATACGATGCTGAGAGCCCTGAAGGGCTAGCCCTCCCCCATCCTGCTCATAAGCCCTGACCACTCCACACCACTCCAGCCTCAGCCTCTGTGGCCCAAGCGACAGTACCCCATGTAATGATCCGGGTCGAGGCCTTATCCATAGTGAAGATGCGGAGAATCCGTTGCCAAATCTGTTGAGCCTTCGAGCAATCCCAAAGACAATGTCGCTAAGAATCTCGAGGGTGGCCGCACCACGGGCAAGCTGCTGACCAACCTCCAACTGCAAGCCAAGTACCGACCGCCAAGCTCCTGTGTGCCATCAACCAAAGAAAGAGGGTGATCTTTCTAGGCCGAAAACTGTCCCAAAGCCTGTTCCAAAAATTTGAAAGGAAACGGAGAGGCCCTATGCCTACCAATGTGCTGCTGCTACCAAGGTGCCATCAATCTCTGGCATTAGGATCCTGCATACTAGCCGTGCTATATATGCAAAGGAGGCACCTAGAGTCTCCTCCCCATCCACGGGGTCATGCCAAGTCCACTCTCTCGGGTCCCACTGTAGGCGCATGAGAGGTTGGCACTCCCATACCCATAGCCGCCAAAAAATCTCTCTCTGGCTGAGGATGATTGGTTTTCGGACACGGGAGTGGCACATAGACCCACCACTGGCCAAGGTACCCTTTGCAACGTGCAGCCACTGAAATCCCCTAAGGGAAGCTCAGATCTCTCTAGTCTGCCATGGGATCCAATAAAAAAGTGAGCAGACCACTGTCCTCATCTACTCCGTGGACCACCACGAGAATGTCATGTCTGGTAAACACACCTAGCCACACTGGGTCTGAGATAGGGGTCAACCACTCCTAAGGGATAGTTGAGTCGATGTCAATGCTGAGCCTAGCTCTACCCTGGATCCTTGCCAGCCCTCTCCCCTGCACCTCCAAGGGTGACTGCCTGTGTGCGATGCAATCTCCAAGGGACTTGGCTAGTCCTATGCTCAAGGCGCCCCATGATACATGAGGTCGGGCCCCTAACATGTGGCCACTGGGTAAACGAATCAATGGGTTCCAGACCAAAGGTTGCCGAAGCCGCTCCTGTGAGGTTGCCGGAGCTATCTACCTAAGGGCCGGCCTGAGGTGATCCCCTGAGGTGATCCCAAGCTTGAAGTAAGCTAGCTGCAAATCTGTCCTCAAAAGCTGGGCTAAAACCTTGGGCCCGCATCTCTCTGAAAATCCATCTCGTACTCTGTGGCCAAGGGCCCCCTAGACTTAGGGTGCGGGCTGAAATCGGGGCCAAGAGGAAATCCTTCCAGGGCTCACACCTTGGCCCTGGCTAGCCTCCCATCACTGCCAATAGATAGGAAGTTCCTGAACAACCGTTGTACCTGGCCAATACATGCCCGACAAAAGGCCCAGCACAAAGTGATGTACCACATGGTGGCAAGAAGAACCTGGTTCGCCACCACCACTCTACTTGCTAAGGAAAGCCTCACAGAACTCTAGTATAAAAGTTTCTTCCGAATACTCAAAAGAAGAGGAGCAAGCTGCTCCTCAAGAGAGATGTCAATGCCAACTTGGCAACCAAGATAGCAAACTCGAGTGTCCCTCGGGATCCATTGGAAAGCCTCAACTGGGCACCAAGTCAGGGCGGGTACAAAGCCTACCCAAAAACCACACGACTTGTGCCAGTTGATCTGTGCTCTTGATGCACGGCAAAAAACTTCAATGGCCTCCGCGAATCTCTGGAGATTTCCCATATCTCCAGAAAGGAAAGCTGTTGTGTCATCTGCAAACTCTGAGTCAGCCAGCTCCTCCTACGTGCGCAGGGGAAGACGCAATCCTTGAAGTCCGGTCTCTTGGGCTGAAAGAAAACTGCTTATGGCCTCCGTGACAAATAAGAAGAGCTCAAGTGCCAAAGGGCAGCCCTGTCGAACCGAGCGGGAAATAGGAAATCTATCACCACGGACTCCCTGAATGAGAACCTGGCTGTGTGAAGCTAAGTAAAGTCCTAAGACTCCACGAATCCACTCCATGGGGAATCCCATCCAGCTCATCGTGCCCTCCAAAAAGCTCCAATCCACCCTATCATAAGCTTTTTCAAAGTCTAGGAGTAGCACTATGAGGTCCTGCTGCCGCATCCTGGCAAGGTGAAAATGTTGTCCAGAATGCTCCGATCCTAAACAAAGCCGGTCTAAGTGTCATGAATCAAGTCCGGGAGAAAGGGCTAAAGTCTCCTGCTTATGGCCTTGGCCAGGATCTTATAGGCGATCCCTAGAAGAGTGATGGGTCTCCACTGCCGGATCTCCAATCTGTCACCACCCTCCTTAGGAATCAAGTGTATCAAACCCTCTAAGAGCCACTCTGGCATGGCACATGTGATCATAATCTCGTTGAAGGCAGCTCGAAGGCCACCTTCCAAGAGGTCCCACTAACGAAGAAAGAACGAGACTGGAAGCCCCTCTATCCCCAGGCATTTTACCCTGGGTAGTGACATCACCGCCTCCTCCAACTCCTCCACAGTGAATGGAGTCAATAAGAAGGACCAAAGAGAGGAGGGAACCACCTCTCTCTAGTGCCACCAAACCCGCCTCTCGTGCACGTCCATCACTTGTGGGGATAATGGGGCACCTGTGATGAGAAGAGATCTGAAGAAATCAGTGGTGATGGCTCTCACATGGTGGGGGGGGGGGGGGAGATCAGGAACAATAGCTCCATCCTGGCCACACAGCCTACAAATACCATCTCTCCTCCTGTGGGGGCCTAAGTCCAAAATGAAGCTCTGTTTAGGAGATCTATGGACGTAGCAGTTGGTATCAGAGCAATGCCTAAACCACAAGAGAGCACGGGCAGAGGTTTTTGTAAGAAAAACTAATTGTATTTTTTTAGGGTTTAGGTATTCCTCTCCACCTCTATTGCCAAGGTTTGACGCATACTCAAATTCAAAGGTATGTGTACTCGTTTTTTTTTTTTTGAAGTCACCTAGGAGGAGGAAAGTGGGCTCATGAATGTGTAACAGTTGGAGAAGAGAGGTTTGGCAAAGTATGTGCTTGAAGCATGTGAAGTGTATGCTGAAATTTGTATGTACAGATTTGAAGTAAGAAGAGGGTATTTTCTGTTTTTTCGGATGCTTATGTTCACGGACTGGTTGTACAGTTAGTACAGCAGTAGCCATGCATGAGCAAATCTCGTGGTGCATGTACATGCTTAGATCGCATGATTACAGGCTGCGTATGCGCATGGTTGCAAGCGCTTGATTGCATAGGAAAAAGCGACAGTTTGCTAGCACAAGAATATGTATAAGGTAGAGAGATGTTTGGATTAAGCGTGTGCAAGCATAAACAGGATTGTTGATGCATGACCACAAGTAGAAAGCGATTGTAGAGTAAATGCACATGCACAGGCTGAAGTAGCCTTACGGCTGATTGCGCAGGCTGTATAACAGCCGTACGCAGGCCATACATGTGCAGACCTGTCTGTACCAGACCGTACAAGGTGGCCACTTGAGACTACATGGGTGCGCCTCTAAAATTAATAGAGAAATTATTTTTTTTAAGGGCTAAAATACTGTATGTGCTTTTTCCCAATAGTGCTAAAAACACTTTTATTTTCTTTTCTATATTCCCAAGTGCTTAAAAAAACACTTTTCCTCCATGTGCATGCTTTTCTTACGAAAGCTGCTACGCAGCCTTCTTTGTGAAAAGCATACTTAAAATCGCCTGGAATTTTTTCTAAAGTGTTATTTTTAACACTCTTGTGAAAAAGCTTACACTTGGAAAAAGCAAACCCCTTCTTTTGTGCACATTGAAATTTTCCTTTAATTTTAGAGGGAAAAAACTGTTAGCACATTCATCCTCAATTTCTGCTCATGATTGGAGTTCCCTTTTGGTCCTTTTTCATGGCCCTTGGTTGTGGACTGGCCACCCTATTTTTCCATATTTTTTGGCATTTTTCCCAGGTCGGGTGACTAATGTCCAATCGGCCAGCTTCACGATGTCCAGTCGGCCAAGTCTAGTTGTCCAGTCGGCCAACCCGGCTTGCCTCCCTCTTTTTTCATCTTGTAGTCCTGATTTGTATCCCTCACTGGTGAGACCTTTTATGTCTCTTGCTCAGGATAGTTTCATTGCAGTATATTCAGCATAGCTGCTTCATATTTCTCTCTCTCTCTCTCTCTCTCTCTCTCTCTCTCTCTCTCTCTCAGCACACTCTAGTGCTTGTATGCTTCCGCTCTGTGCACTCTTTCATGGTATCATCGCTCCCGGTTCAGCGTTCCTCTGCTGCCCCGGTCAGCGTTTCTCTGCTGCCCCGGCTTCTCCTCAGTTTTCAGCACCTTCATCCCTGCGTTTTTCTTCTCAGATCTGCTGCAGGTCAGCTGGCTTCTTCCGGCACTTCTCCACTGCAGATTCAGGTCATCCATCACAAGTTTTGACCACTGAGACCCTCTGAGACCCCCTGTACACCTGTCAGCTGCTCCGTTTCAGGGCAGCAGCACTTCTTGTGCTGCTTTTTTTTTCCTCTACAGGTGCTTCTTGCAATTGATGGTGTTCTGATTTGAGGATTGGTGGCATCCGGTACCTGTGGTGGACACTTCTTCCGAGATTGTGCATTTTTCTTCTAAGATTGAGCTTTTGTGATGGCTGCCTCGACTACTCTTCATATGTTCGCTGAGTCTGCAAAGTTGATGGCTCCAACTACACTTTGTGGAAGGTGAAGGTGAAATTAGCCTTGCGTGGAGTGGATCTCTGGGATTGGCTTGTTACAACTGCCAATGCCACCCCTGCCACCCTTGCTACCGTTGGTGTGACTCAGGCACAGATTGATATTTGGTGGACAAATGATCATCATGTTTTCTCTTTTTTGATGTTGAATTGTCAAGATTATGTTCTCTCTCATGTGTGTGTGGCAGATGCTACACATGAAGTTTGGAAGGCATTTGTAGATCTTTATGAGATTAAGTCTCCGGGTCAAATTTTGGCTTTGGAAAAGCAGCTTATGAATTTGTTAGTTTCTGCCTTTCCATCTTTGTTGGTGTTGGACTCACACACTCACACACATAAACCTGCACATTAGCGTCATATGCTTTATGTGATTGATTACTTGCGGTGTGCAGTTGAGGAAGATAAATGACCGGACCCTGGCGTTGACACGATCCCACATCTGTGCCTGTGCCTCACGGTCCTTCCTCGTTGACAGTAACTCCCCTTCCTCTGCTTCCGGCCGTGGAACCCCGATAACGATGAAATCAGCAAGGTCATATGACTCCAACACAGACTCCATCATAACCTTCCAGATGCCGTAATTGTTCCTATCTAACTGACGGTCCACTGGGAACGTAGGGAGAGTTGGGATCTTCACATGCTTCTCAGCCAGCTCTAACAAATCTGCCATCGCGGGGATGTAACTGAAAAGGGTGGGTGGGTGGGAAAAAAAACTTTAAACCTGCACGTGGCTGTCCAGCAACTCAGCCCGCCTTCCTCTTGCTTCTTCTCTTTCCGAACAGTCCCTAACAGTCCACCAATCAGCAACGCAACAATCCCCCTCTTGCTCAGAAAACTCCCAAGATCTTTCACGAGCCTAGGGCTCTGATACCATGTCAAAATACGCAACGGAAGACTGAGGACCACGAGATGCCAGCACCCCCTCCTTCGCCCCCACCCCCCGTCCCCCCCTCCCGCCTCGCTTCGTAGTACGATATAGTGTTATTGTGTTTTTGGTTGCGTCAATTTTGACATGTATTGCTACAACTATTCCGTTAGGACCTTCAAGTATTTCCTCCACGTTGCATGATTCCCTGTTTGCCGCTTCGATTGTGTCAAGTCAATGTTCTTGGTTATTGTACACTTGGCACCTACTACAACTTTATGTATTCCATTGAAGTTGGTATTGCCAATCCAGTGCTGTAGGCAAGGTTCATCGAGGCCATTGGTTTTCAAGTCAACGGTGACTATATCTTTTTCTGAGTACAACTTTGTGAGCATTATGTCATTGTATCGATGAACTTCTTCCTTATGAGTGCAAATGATAGTGGTCTGGTTGTCAATGCAACTCCTTTGCTACATGCCCTTTCTTGTTACAATAAAAGCATTTCACATTCTTCTTCTTACACTTAGAAGTGGATGACGAGTCTTTACCTTACCCCTTCGCATTGGCTGAGAAAGCTGCCTGGTTTCCTTCACTCCGTATCTTGAACCGCATCTCCTCCTCAAAAGGCATTGCGCTAAACTCCTCAAAGGTGACAGGCTTAGGCTGATATCCCATGGCGAGAGTAGACACCATGCTGTTATACTTAGGAGGTAGCTTTCAAACACACCTTGCAACAAAATCTTCACTAGTGATCTTGTAACCATTTGGTCCTCCATGCTCTTTTCACACAATAGAACTCATGCCCGGACACATGGAGAGGATGATGGACACATGGAAACAGGGTTCCTAACGTTGGAATTCGAAAAAGCACTCGTCTGGGTCAAAAAACAGGAAAAAGCAAAAGTCAAACTTTGTTGACTAAAAAGCTGAGGGCACCATTGGAAAGAGGGCATCGAACTAGATCAAAAAGCTAAAAGTCACTTTTTCAAAAAGCAGCTCCAGGGCCAAAAAGCAAGGCCCTGAAGTTGTAAAAGCATAAATCAAGAACTTTGACTATTATTAATAGCAAAAGCAGCACGGGAATAAAACAAAATCTAGGGAATAAGGCAAAAGCATGGTAAAAAACAGGCATCCCCTCAAGTATTTGCACTCTCTAGGTGGATCATAGAAGAATTCTTGGAGATCATGGAGGAGAGACTCATCATCTTCTTCATCGCCTAGCTCCTCCACCTCCACTGGCAACCGCCCCTGCAACGTCCACATCGGCCACTGCTCCGCCGCCCAAGACGCCGCCTTGTGGAAAACTCCACCTCTGCAATGCCCATTACCGCCACTGCCCTGCCTCTTGCCGCCACCATGTGAGCAGCACCACCGTCATCAGCTGAACGCCACCACGGTTCCGCCAGTTGTGCCACCCAACAGCGCCTGTTTTACCTAGCTACGCTGCCGTTGTGCCACCTCTAGCCTGCCTCCCATCACCACAAGCACCAGCTAGTAGCGCAACGCCGCCAATAACGCCAGCACAACTGCCACCTGCCGCCCTAGAGAGCCTGCACCGCCTTTGCCTGCAGCAGCAGCGCCACATCTGCTGAGACCGGCCTCTGATAGAAAACCAGAGTGCGGTAGACTAGCAGTCACCCGTCCACTTGTAGTCTAGATAAGAAAACAAAACAGATTGGAGCTAAAGTGCCCAAATCTGAAATCAAAGCGACACCTGTTGGCCCCAAAGCTTGGCGCCCCTTGCGGTATTTCTTTATTCAATTATAATAATATGAATGGCTGAGTACAACAAAAATCAGCCAAGAGTTTACACCTGTATGTCCAATCTGACGGCCCACAAAACCTTCTTAGCACAGAGGATCTATGCACACAGATCTGTGTTCCACAATAACACACTGTGCCTCCCTCTGATCAGCCAAGACCACTAAGCAGGGCAGCCATGAGCATACATCTGGCATAACTCAAGTGCATGATACATCATCTCAGCTCAAACATACATATGTTGTCCAAACTCTGTCTCAACCCTTGTCAATCTGCCATACCCCTCCTCTCACAAGGGGCCAGATAACTCATATCTGCAACAGACATCAAGCAGTAGAAAGAGAGATAGATGAACAGAAACGGAGCTTACCAAATTCAGCTCGTGAAACAGCACTGGAGGAAGCAACGGTACCAATCTGTACTTGTAGGCACTTGTTTCCACAACCCTGCTTCACACATGTGCCTGTACCTTCCTCCTTGTGTTCACCTCTATGCTGTCTTTGGAAGTACAGATCTGAAAAACAGCACTGTACTTGCTTGTACTTGACGGTACTTGCTTGTACTTGACGGTACGGGCTGATTCTGCAGAGAACCAGAAGTAGCCGCCTGCTGAATTTTGCTACTGGTCTCCTGCGCTGTCTGCAACAGTGCTGCCCAGCTCTTGTACCTGCCCTAGAACTGGCCGTACAGTGTACCTGCAGAAAGTACAGAGCTGTACTTGCAGTCGTACAGCACTGTACAGCCTGGATTCAACAGTTGCAGCCGCCTGTCTGTCCCACAGCTCTGCGCCTCTCTGTCCCCAGCAGTACCTGCAGTCGTACAGGGTTGTACGGCTGTTGTACGGCCTTCTTCAGCACACAGCTCACAGAAAACAGCAGCTACAGCACAGATACAGCAGCCGCCTCAGTTTCCTCAGCTTTTCCACGCATGTTCTCCCACTTTTGCTCCACGACTCCCAAAAGGGAAGAGAGAGAGAGAGAGAGGAGAGAGAAACACTCCAAAAGTGGATCCCCAAAATAATCCCTAGGGCCCCCAAACTTTAAAAGTTCCCTAGGGCCACTAAGGCCTAGGGGCAACTTTTATAAACATTAAAAGTTTAATGTTTCTAGTTCCCCCCTTCACACCTAGGGATGTCCACACATCTTAAACTCTGTCCGGGCACCCCCCATGTGAATCATAAAATATTCTGACTCTGCAACCACCATGCCCACACTTGTGCTGTTCCATTTTCACAGGGCCATGACATCTGCCCGCAGCTACGCCGCCTACTACGTGGCTGCTCCTCCTCCGCTTGCTGCTCTTGTGCGCTTGTGTCAAATCCCCACGGATCTCTTCATGATCGTTCCTGGTATAAGACTCGAATCTTGCAAACAAACGAATAAACAAACAAGGGGGTGCAGGCCTGACTCACCTCCCAACCATAGCAGCCGTGGGCAAGCCCACAGTCTTGGCTGCCCCCACCGAGCCACGAGCTGAGCTAATTAGGTTGACGTACCGACCAATCTCCTCCTCGCGACGTCCCATACTGCCACGAAGCTGCCCTCGCGGGCCTCGAGATTGCTGCCGGTCTCGGCTGCATAAAGCAGGTGCACGTCTGACTAGATCCAGGCTCCAAGACCATAGAGCTCTCACAAACTCGCGAGACTCTCTATATCCCAATAACTAACCTTGGCCACCCTTTTATAGGCTCTTGGCCGGTCATCGGGCGTCCACACTTGGGCTCCCGCCCATCCATACTTGGGTGCCCGCCCGTTAGTATATCCCTAACTCAGCTCGTCAATCAACCCGCCTAGCTCCAAGCTTCCCCAAGCCTCGAAACTAGTCTTGCGTGCGTGTAGCACACGATAGATACACACTGTGCACATGACATACTCCCCTTCCTCTAAGAGCTCACTCCTGAGCTCACTAAAAAGCCAGAGTAATCTCTCTGAAGAGTAGTCAATGTCTCCCATGTAGCGTCCTCCTCAACACGATCCTTCCACTTGATCTTGTATTCCGTGATAAGCGTATTACGTAATCTTCTTTCACGAAATCCAAGAATCCTTTCAAGTTCGTGCGGAACAAATGTCATGTCCTCGACGTCTATAATTTCTTGAGGAGTAACTAACTGATCTGTTCCACCCAGTACTTCCTTAAGTCTACTGACATGAAATACAGGATAAACTTTCACATGAGAAGGCAAATCCAATTCATATGTAACTGAACCAATCCGTCGTGTAACACGAAATGGTCCACAGTATCTAGGGAATAATTTCGGAGATCTACCTGTCCGTAAAGTCTCGGAATCTTTCGGAACTCGCAAATACACCATCGTTCCTTCAGAGAACTCTCTAGGTGAACGATGTCTATTAGAATAAAACCTGTCTCGGTCTTGAGCACTTCTAATAGATTCCTTCGCAACTTGTAACATTTCCTGCATATCTTGCAAAAAATTACGTGCTGCATCATGCTGAAGTCCTGAGAATCCTACTGTAACAGGTGATCGAGGTTGAAAACCATACATAAGCATAAAAGGACTAAAACCTGTACTCGTATGCTTAGTACTGTTATATGCAAATTCTAACATAGGAAGATAATCCTCCCATGAACTCTTGTTTTTTGGATACATATGCTCGAAGCATATCCTCCAAAATCTGATTCACTCTTTCAGTCTGGCTATCAGATCAGAGGAACTCAAATTCAAAGTTGTTTCCAACTTCTCAAAAACAAGTTTCCAAAAGTCACTCGTAAACTGACTATGTCTTGCGGTAGCCCGTACAGTCTAAACAATTGCTCGATTATCTACCGTGCTCTCGGGCAGCCATCAGCCCCATTAACGCAAGCACAAGGAGGAGGGTTCTCTGTAAGAATTCCATCCATTCATGTCAATCTCAAACAGGACAGAATTCAGCCCATTTTTGCACTTCATTTCTTGTAGCAGTCAAAGCAAATACTCTCTTCGTAGGGGGGGCCTTAAGTGGATGGGTGGTGGGACCCCGTAAGTGGGTGGTTGGGACCCATCAGGTGTACTGTGTATGCTCCATGTACCCTTCTCTCTCTCCTATCTGCTCTTTGCCCTACGCCACATGTGACAAAAGGGATGTCCAGATGGCCAGCAAATAAATAGTCCCAATCTCATGACAAAATGATAACTCAAAGGTTGCGAAATACACTCACTTGAAATTTTAAAAATGGATCACAATTACGGATGGTTGGGACTTGGGAGATATAAAAGCTCGATCGAGTGAGGCTGGGACTGATGATCATTCCCAAAAGGTGATTATTGATTATTTATGCAGTTCCACAGCACCGGTTATATAATTAATTATTTAATTTCACAGCAGCAGGTTTTTGATAAGTTCTGAAATAAACCCTCAACGGGACTAATTATTAATCATTTGTTTTGATTTCACAGCAGCAAGTTTTTTGAAATCTTGTTTTGATTTCATAGCAGCAAATTATTAATCATTTGTTTTGATTGACAGCAGCAAATTTTTTATTTTTAAAAATCACTGAATGAAATAAACCCTCTACAGGACTTAACGTTTAGGTATTTAATTTCACAGCAGCATATTACAAAAACACTGAATTAAATAAACCCTCTACACTTAACGAAGGGGAGAGATAGTGCCATACCAGGGGATGTATTTTTGGTGACCACTTCCAGGTCTGTCTTTGAGGACCTGGTCAGGGACTCTTTTGTTGAGATCACGCAGGATCTCAGCCAGGGGGCGCATCATGAAAGAGGATCCGGAGGAGGGCTCCAAGGGGGCCGCATAGCTGGTGTTGGAGTTGGCGAGCATCATCCGCCCACTCTCATCTGCATTCACCTTCAAGGGCTTGTTAGGGTTATTATTCTGAGAGAAAAGAGAAGCTGTTGGGACCCTGCTGTTTAAAAGCTGTCTGATGGGCAGGAAAGAGATTGTAGGCGACTTGGATATGGAGACTAGAGAGTGGTGGGTTATGAAGGAGGGAATGGAAGAGAGGGTGGGGGTAGCGCGCTGCAAGATGTCCATGGCTTTGGTGAAAAGAACACGGTAAAATGTGGTTAAGATAATGAAAACGAGAGAGAAACAAGACCCAAATCACTCTGTGTAGAGACAGACACAGAGAGAGAGAGAGAGACTTGCAAAGAGCGCAAAGGGGTAGTTGATGATGATGATGATGATGATGATGCTGTTGATGTTGTTGTTGGGTCCTGTCTTTTTGAGCTGCAACATCCGCAAGAGAAATTTGGGTTGGGTGGGGTTGGGTTGGGTTGGGTTGGTGAAGGCACAACGTACATATCAGTGATGTGAAAAAACTGGCCCAAAACCCCACAAAGAAGAGTTAACTGATTACCTTAAGCCAAACCCAGAAGATGGGCAACCTAAGGTTTAACCTCACCCCACGTGAATTGACCTAGTGTGACTCTGAAGGGAGCCAAGCACGTGCACCAAAGAGCTAGGGACGTGGCAAGTGAGTTGAACCGGTCATCAATTTTCCAGTGAAGGGAGCCAAGCACGTGCACCAAAGAGCTAG
>NC_141046.1:13506425-13551425 GCF_041138505.1 Cibotium barometz
GAGGGAGGTGGGGTTGTCCTTAATCTTGTATAGATTATAGGGAAAACCTTCAATATAATTTATATTTTCACAACTCTCAAAATGAGCTAGACGGGCGCTATGTATCTACTGGGGGGGTGTGTGTGTATGTGAGAGGTGGGCGCTATATATCTACTGGGGGGGGTGTATGTGAGAGGTGGGCGGCATAAAATAGAGAGAGTGGCTGTAGACCTGGTGGTGCTCCGCTCCTCTCCTCTGCTTTGCTCGATTCTTTTGTTTGAGAGAGAGATGGCGAGCGGTCAGCGGCCGTCCACCAGCCTCCGCGATCGCGCTCAGAACCCTCCCGCCCCTGCGCCCACTCGTAACGGCGCCGTCAAGAAAACCATCTTCACCCAAATCGCCGCTTCCTGCGGCAACAACGCCAAGTCTGGCTAAGCCCAAACCTCTTGTGGGCTGCATACACCCATCATGGCGCCGATTTCTACATGTATGTCCCTATTGTCCATATCATTATGTATGAATCATAAATGGCATGTATTGCACGGATGGTTTTAGCTTCCTGTCGATGCTTTCCCAAATCTTTGTAAGCAGTACCTGTACGTATTAATCAATCTTCTGTGGTTTCTGGATTTCTTTTCCAAATGATGCACTTAAATTGGCAAGTAAAATCTGCGTTTAAAGGCTAGCTTTGAATCTCTACAAAAGAGATAAATTTATAATTGGACTAAAACATGATTTTTTTTTTGTTGGCATTATTATTAGTACAAGATCTAATTTCTTTATAAGTCAAAATAAGTACACTATAAAGGGAATAAAAAACAATTTTAGACATGATTATCTTTCTTTAACATCTTCTTATGTGTCTTGATATTAGTCTTTTTCTATTAATAGAGAGAGAAAAGATCCATATGTATCTTGTCACTTTTTATTTGGTCAATAACTACACACCACATAAACTAGGACATACGTAACCTCACTTGCCATAATATGAGATAACAACATGGTTTATATCAACATTTCCACACAATTGTGAAAACATCAATTAATAGAATGATGTCTCTTGTGATGATCATCATCATTTAGTAGAAAAAGTTTATTTTGTGGCTTTTATAGACTTTTGTAATAATGTCTTAAACAAATTCCATCGAGGGACATACTTTGAGCATAAGAGATTATTTGGGAAAAAAATATCAACCACCAAAATATTTTACAAAATTTAATTTTCCATGCTCATCATTTGGGCACTTTTGGAAAAAAAAACTTGCGACTTTTACAAAATTTAAGCACGCTTCAAATACAATAAAAATAAATTTCTGCAAGCACTAAATCCATTAGCATCAACGTTTTATCAGTTGAAAAGATACTTTTTTATGATTCTCCTCAAGGCAAGGTTATTTTAGCATGCTATGCTATTTTTACTGTTTTGAAAATTAGAAATACATGATTTGTTTTCAAAACTTTTACCTTATATAGATGCATGCTAACCAAGTATACTCAAGTAGGTTCATGATATTTTGAGTTCTTTTTTCCTTTTCATTTCTTTTACAATTTATAAACTATCCTTCTGAGATGATGAAACTTTTAGGCTCGATTACAAGACGTGTTAAAGTCGATATCATAATACTACCAAGACACTTGCCTTCTTTCCCTTAAATGAGTAACTAAATTTGTACTTCATACATGATATCCCATAAGCATAATGTCCACTAGGAGTATAAATTTTTTTAAAGGCATGAATATACTTATTTGGTAATGAGTTCATATCATCTTGCGGTTACTTAAGCTTAACTTAAGTTTATTCTGTCGAGTGGTTCCTTGAGCTTAACTTGTAGAGCAATCATTTCTATAAAAAGGTGTCTTAATTTTGTGATTTGTTGTTATTGGGTGGATAACTAGTTGTTGGGAAAAAAGTATACCACAAAACTCACACCCCTCGTCCAAACCATGGATTGGTAAGGTCCCCCACCATGCAATGGTATGCCATTTAAATAATTGACGAGTCCTATCATATAGAAATTTCTACTAGCTGCATGCATACGTAACATGTTTTTGCAAAGTTCATGTACCCATTCAACAGTCATTCCATAGGGTGTGTTCAAGGCTCATGCTAGTCATTGCTAAAGGCCTAGATTAGTCCAAAAAAGAAGATTATTTTCTTTGTTTTATGAGTGTCTTTTGCCACTTTTAAATTGACCATCTAAATTGGTAGTGGGCTATGGAGGATCACAGACCATTATTAAGCTCATGATAAAAAAATCACAAAGAAGAATGCACACAAGACAATAGTAGTGTGATCTGCTCAAATCATCAGCTCAATTACATTGCAATAATTTTGAACAAATCATTAGCTCAATTACATTGCAATAATTTTGCACAAATCATCAGCTCAATTACATTGCAATAATTTCGCACAAATCATCAGCTCAATTACATTGCAATAATTTCACACAAATGTGAGTATGACGCACATTCTCTCTTTTTTTTGGTTGAAAAATGATAGATATACACAATTTTTTGACACAACCAGAATCATGCGTAGCTGCATGCTAACCAAGCACATTATTTTCCTAAATTTTACCTTGAGAAATAATTTTTGGTCACAACTAGTATCATGCGTAGTTGCATGCAAACCAAGCACATTATTTTATCTTGAGAAATTAGGCAAGTCACACCCTTGAGCCATTCTACTCAACTGGAAGGCATATGTTAAACTTATATAAGAGTACTCAAAAAGGTAGTTCTTTCATCAAATTGACACAACAATCAAGGTGATTAAAGTTAATGTCTGTGGGGTGAACAACAAATGTACATCTATCCAACTATGTTAACATTAATTTGTGGGATGGTCAACAACTGTACATCTATCCAACTATGCAAACACAAAGAGCATGTCATTGTTGTCCTTGAAGTCATGTTTCTTTGCACCACATTAATGTTTACTATAAGCTTATGGTAGATGGGATCATGAGGGAACCCTATGGAGAGCACCAACCACCAACTATACAAACACAAAGAGCATGTCATTGTTGTCCTTGAAGTCATGTTTCTCCATCGGTAGTGTTTGATGCCCCACAGAGAGAGAGAAAGAGAAAGATATTGATCCCAATGGAAGGCCAGCCACTACATCGGTTAAGCTCACAAAGCCACAAAGGCAAACAAATCAAGAAAAAATAAGAAACCTATTTTGATCATCAATTAGACGCTCGTTTCTTTAAATCTGAATTACTGAATTACGGCTATCCTTTTATATGTGTGTGTGTGGTGAGAGAGATGAATTCACTTGTCTTGGTGGATAATTGATAACATTGCATTGGTTACAACAACAAACTTAACCAATTTTTGCTAAACAGCACATGCTCGACAGACCTCTGTCGAGCATGTGCATGTGCGTATACCGCCTTTTGCATGGATTCTTGTCTCTGCAGCCGCATCTGCTTGTTGAACCCGGCGATGAACTCATCCGCCCTCTGGTTCAGCTCTTCCAAACTCACGGAGGGCTCCCTCTCCAAGCCTACTGAATTTGGGCTCTCTCTTTTTTGCTCATTCTCTTGACAGTGGATTCCACCACCACCACCACCACCACCACCATGGATAGCTGACCAAACCTCGTCTAAGGAGCCTCCAATTTGGCTTTCCTTAGCTGAGAGTGGTGGTGGCTTCTCCATACCATCATTGATCACCTTAATCTTCTTTGTAAGCGGTGTTTGATCTCCGGCTAAATTTCCCCCCCTACTAGTTACTGCCTTCATTTCTTCATCAATATCCTCTTGCTCATCTTTAGCAGCAATTGCAGGTTTCAATTGATTGGAAACATCTCTATTATAATTATCATTGATTGAGCTTTTCAAGAGCTGATTTTTATTCAGAATTTTGAGCTTTTGATGCCCCACATTATCAGCATATGAGTTGCAGCGTTCCACACGAACGAACTTGCCTTCTTCGTATTGTCCACTGATGTGCTCAAATTTTGTGCTTGCAATGATGGTCACTATGATACAATTGAGAAGCAAGAACACAGAAGCAGCTGGGCCTTCAAGAAACCCATGGAATGCCTCCCACAAGGTGATGGACGCAATAAGCACAATTGTTTGTAAATGAGGAGAAGCCATAAGAATACAAGACACCATGATTGGGCACATACAGGATGCCAAGTCCCCCAAGGAGACGTGGGACACCTTGGTAAAACTCTATGAAACGAATACCAAGGCGCGAAAGATACAGTTGAAGAATGAACTTCATACTGTGGAGAAAAAGAGTATGTCTGTGAATGACTATGGATTGAAGATAAAGGGTATTGTGGAATCCCTTGCATCTATTGGTGTTTCAGTAGTAGATGATGATGACAAGGTGGAAGTCTGTCTACGTGGTCTCGGGCCACAATACAAGGCATTCAAGACGTCTATTCAGACTCGAAAAAACATTCCCAATTTCACAGATTTGGTGTCTATGTTGATTATAGAAGAGACGAGCTTAGGTGAAGACCAACAGTCTTCAAAAAACAAAAACAGTTCAGAGCAAAGGCCTTCTACACAAGTTCAGTAGGAAGAAGAGGACGAGGTAGAGGAGGCCGTGGACGCGGTCAAGGAGGTGGCCGAATAGGTAATCAGAATTATGACCAGCAGCAGCAGCAGCAACAACAGTCCCAGAATTCACAACAACAACAACACGCAGGTGGAAGAGGCCAATTCAGAGGTAGGGAGAGTCAAAGAGGTCGTGGAAATTGGCAAAGGCAGTATAATGATACACGTGGATGCTTTTATTGTGGTAAGCCTGGACATGTGCAGGCAGATTGTTATAAGAAGCAGGCTGACATGCAAAATGAAAAATTGCAGCAAAACAACTATGCATCCTCACATCTGATGAGAGCAATAGTTGACCACTTCCGCGTTTTTGAATGGGTGCATACGCACTATCTAGATCAATGTGCAGATGGTGCTTTCTCTTAATTCTTTCATGATTAGACTCTTCAATAGAATGAGTGTGTATATGGTTGTTCTCTATTGAAGTGTTCTAGAAATGAGTAAGTATACTATATGAGGCAGAGTGAAAGAATATGACTCGCTATGGTGAGAGAAGGCTTGCATTTGTCTTTTGAAATTGGAGATGAAGGTTCTAATTCCCTCCAAACTGTCTTCTGTGCAATAACATCCTCCCGAACTAACTTTATTCTTATAGTTTCGAATGTATCATTTCAAAGAAGGTTCCAACGAACTTTAAGATGGCCGCCTAGGAGAAAATTTATCTCTGGCTCAGAGATTACACTTTTATGACTTTTACATTCTCTTTATTTTAACATTTCTAGATTTTTTTCTAGAGAGAGAAAATAAGAATCGACGATTTTCTTACAAGGCCCTACGAATGACCTCCAAAATGTCCTAATGTGGCAGACGGGTGTTGGTGAATTCTTATTTGTATTTTTGGACATTTGGATAAGCAAACGTTTACTTTTGACTTGCTTTTATTTATTTTGACTTGCTTTTATTTATTTTTCTTGCTTGGCACAAAATACTAAACATATATATATTTATATATATAGAGAGAGAGAGAGGGAGAGAGGGAGACCTTAAAGTGTTATGTAAATTATTAGTGTTGTGAGTGTTATATTTGATATCAGGGGTATATTTCTTAGGATGGAGGTGGCTTTGAGATATTTTTCATTTGTTTATGGTGATGGCCAGGATATTGAAGGTAATTATTTTTAAGATTGCTATAATTTAGGTATTTTTTATTTTTCGTAATCTATGTAATATTCATGGTTGAATTGTAGACCCTCCATTTTGGGAAGGACAAGCAACAACATCTCTAATTATCGAACTGTTAGAGAGCCCCGGTGTTTTACGGTATATATAGAAACCTGTTTTTTTATGTAGGTTTTGCTTTATGTTTCATAAATTCATATTGCTATTGATACATTCTTTTCACACACAGGGAATATATTTATTTTTTAGAACCCAAATTATTGTTAGGTTTGTATGGTCAAGACTCTTACAACTAGAGCTTTGGGCTCCTTGGAATTTACAGTCTGAGATTACAAAAGATCACGGATCAACTTCATGTACATGTAATGTTTGTGGACTATGAAAAGCCTGATAGGTTAGATTTTTGAGTCATAGGCACTAGACAATACATAATTTTTCGGTTTGCTGTCTACAAGCCTGTTCAAACCCCATTCGCCTCAAATATCGATCCACCAAATGAGTTCTGTAAGTTTTTATTGTTTTCCTTCTTTTTTTCCACGAAAAGTTTACCTTGCACTAGCTAATGTTTTTTTGCTAGATGGAGGCGAGGAGTATAGGCTTCCAAGGAGAGATAATCAAATTGTCCGCCGAAGATTATTTTAAAGCTTTGTTCAAGTGTGTTGAGATTGTCAACATTATTTTGGGTTGAAATGTTGGCTGTTTATTTACGCCAAGTTTGGTGCTTTATTCAATGAAATTAAGTGCTTTAGGAGTTTCTACATGTATATATATGGCAAGCATGGTGTGTTTATATATAAGTTGGCAAGTTAGGGACCATGTGCCCATCATAGGCTTCAAATATAAGTCTTATCCCTACTTGCCCTTCGAAGATGAGTGTTTCTTTTTTATTTTTAATTGTCTGGAATTAGAAAGTCAAAAGAAAAACACACACCCGTGCGTGCCATCGCTTTCGCAATGAGGGATTGAACCCGTGATCTTAGGACTCTAGAGCAACACCTCTCTCTACTACACTAATTTGTGATTCAACAAGTAAGAATACTCTTGCCCGTCAGGGATGGGTCAAGCCACTAGTCTATTTCAAAGACCCCTAGCTACCTGATCTACCAAAACGCCTCTGTCGAGCATGTGCATGTACCACCTTTGCATGGATTCTTGTCTCTGCAGCCGCATCTGCTTGTTGAACTCTCTGGTTGAGCTCTTCCAAACTCATGGAGGGCTCCCTCTCCAAGGCTACTGAATTTGGGCTCTCTCTTTTTTGCTCATTTTGTTGAGATTGCATTCTCACCACCACCACCACCACCACCACCACCATGGATAGCTGCCAAACCTCTTCCAAAGGAGCCTCTCATTTAGCTTTTTAGCTGAGAGTGGTGGTGGCTTCTCCATGCCATTGATCACCTTAATCTTCTTTGTAAGCAGTGTTTGATCTCTGGCTAAATTTTCCCCACTGCGCTAGTTGATTCCTTCATTTCTTCAACAATATCCTCTTGCACATCTTGCTCACCTTAAGCAATAATTTTCAAGTTTAAATTGATTGGAAACCTCTCTATTATAACTATCATTAATTGAGCTTTTGAAGAGCTGATTTTTATTCAAAATTTGAGCTGTTGATACTTATTAATTTTGAGGTTTTGATGCTCCACATTATCAATATTATACGAGTTGGAGCGTTTCGCACGAACGAACTTGCATTCTTCATATTGTCCACCTATGTGCTCAAATTTTGTGCTTTCAATGATGGTCACTACTATGATACAATTGAGAAGCAAGAACATAGAAGCTAGGCCTTCAAGAGACCCATGGAATGCATCCCACCAAGTTTATGGCCTTCAAGTTGGGCCTTCAAAAAACCCATGGAATGCATCCCACAAGGTGATGGCCATAATAAGCACAATTGTTTGTAAATGAGGAGAATCGATATAACAAGGAGCAAAGGGAGGATGGCAATAAATTTGAGGTTAAAAACAAGTGCTTTATGAAGCAAGCCAACTTCAAAGGTTGCCATGCTCCACACCATGGAGTGCAATATAATAGGGTGATTTCCAACATTAGCTGTTTATATATATTAGTATTTTAAAAATCATTATTTGGTTACTATTTATTGTGGTGTGGTGTGGTGTCCTATGGTAAGTATCACGTGGGTTACATAAAACTACTAGGGGATGAACCCATAAAGCTATATACTAATAGCATGATATTGAAACTTTGAGGATGAAAATATTGCTTAGATGGTCATCCAAGTCATCATCTACTTTTTGGAATAGGCTTTCACACAATCAATTGATCCACCATGCGATGTCGAAAAAAGGAAAATGAATGTCTTTAGTAATATTTTAAGGTAATCTCTAAGATAATAATGTGGGCAAGGAACAAAAGTTTATGATTTAGATATAACATTTGCATCATTATAATAAAGAGGAACAAAGGGTCAATATATGCTGCTTCTACTTTTATCAAGTGAAGTAATAGTAAATCTTAAAATTATCACACATGAAAATTTATTTAGTTCAATGATAATCATTGCATTACACGAGAGAAAGGAATGGGAGCTTAAAGATTAACTAATGCTATAATAAAAGAGCAGGGCCATGGCCAAGAAGAGGGAGGGAGAGGGGACAAAGATTAGAGTTCCTTAGAGGCAAACCATCATTAGGTTCTCTAATTAATTGGAACATGTATTTTTGCCACATGTAGGTTTCAATTGATGTGAATGATTTAAAAATTAGAGCACGCAATGTGGTTGGATCAATGGTGCAACAAGTCTAATGAAGTAATAATAAATTTAAAATTATGACACGTGGATATTCGTTAAGTCCATTGATAATTAAGTACTGCATTACATGAAAGAAACGAATGGGAGCTTAAAATTTGACTAAATCTATAATGAAAGGAAGGGGGGTGGGGGGGGAAGAGTTTTGTAAGAGACAAAACCCATGAATAAACTTTTAAGTTTTTTGATACGAGTACTTTAGTTGTATGTAAATGTGTCTTTATAAACACTACCAAGTGTGCTTACATATCTTTAATTTTTTAATAAGTTGAATCTGGACCATGCATCCTTTAAATTAAATGAGAGTAAAGATAGCGATGGTGCATAGCACATAAATTCTAAATGGATAAGAGAATATTCAAAGATTAAAAGTGCAAAATACATTATAATTAATTTCTCTTGAAAAATCCTTTTGAACTATGAAGGGTGTGAGCATATGGGATTCCTTTTTGTACGTGGCATATTATTGGAAAGTATTTGCACCAATGCTAGAAAAGAGCCATTTCGCGACCGAAAAAATTTGTTGAAAATTTTGTGGGCCTTGAAAAGTATAATGGCTAGGAGTATTTTTCTAGGACTAGAAACAAAATGCTTGGCCTTGAAAGTAATGTCCAATATTTTTAGTCGATGTATAGCCTTTTTTTTATAGAAAAGCTAGCCAAAGTCAAGACTTCCCTTTATTTTGAGTGGTAAAAGAAAATGTCTTTTTGTAGTCGTGGTTTTGCATGTGCACTTGAACAAAGAGGGAGAGGAACAAGGGGGAACTGATTCCATGAAAATGAAAGGTTTGCTCCAGGTGACTTCAAAGAGATGACAAAAATGTATTAGCAAACACGAAGACACTTATACTTAAAAAATATGTATCATGAAAAAAAACGAAGGGGCAAGAGGCTCATCTTTCCTCTAAAATAAAAGGAGCTTCCATGTCCACTTTAAAAGCCCATGTCTAAATTGTGTTGCTATAGGACACTCACTTACTTAGTTTGAAGTGGAAAGGTCCACCAATTAGTGTAGTATCCAGTCTACCAGTAATTGCTCTTTCTATCTCTTTTGGTAATATAAAAATCCTCTGCTTTATTTAATTTTAATAAGTTGACGAGGCGGGGAGGCAAACCATTGACGAAGTCAATCGAACGGATGACTAGAGTCGTCGATGGGTCGATTGTGGGGTTAGGGATATCTATATAATATCATATTATAGGGAAAACCTTCAATATAATTTAGCTAGACGGGCGCTATGTATCTACTGGGGGGGGGGGGGGGGGTGTGTGTATGTGAGAGGTATATCTACCGGGGGGGGTGTATGTGAGAGGTGGGCGGCATAAAATAGAGAGAGTGGCTTTAGGCCTGGTGGTGCTCCGCTCCGCTCCTCTCCTCTGCTTTGCTCAATTCTTTTGTTTGAGAGAGAGATGGCGAGCGGTCAGCGGCCGTCCACCAGCCTCCGCGATCGCGCTCAGAACCCTCCCGCCCCTGCGCCCACTCGTAACGGCGCCGTCAAGAAAACCATCTTCACCCAAATCGCCGCTTCCTGCGGCAACAACGCCAAGTCTGGCTAAGCCCAAACCTCTTGTGGCATCATGGCGCCGATTTCTACATGTATGTCCCTATTGTCCATATCATTATGTATGAATCATAAATGGCATGTATTGCACGGGTGGTTTTAGCTTCCTGTCGATGCTTTCCCAAATCTTTGTAAGCAGTACCTGTACGTATTAATCAATCTTCTGTGGTTGTGGATTTCTTTTCCAAATGATGCACTTAAATTGGCAAGTAAAATCTGCATTTAAAGGCTAGCTTTGAATCAAGCCATGTGATGGAGATTCCTGTGTTTGAGTTTATAATTCGACGTTGTATATGGCGATGATTATAAAGTGCAGTATTAATTTCGAACAATTCTTCATGAGACCTTCGGGGAGCAAGTTTATCACTGAAGTTTAAACCATTGTGTACTCTCTATCCGCACATTTCTCATTTGTTATTGGTTACCTGTTCAACCACGGGCCCCTCATTATGTATAAAGAAACTTGCAAACTAAGAGTTTAATATTGTGTTGCAGTAAAGAGAGTTAACAAGGGTGTAAGGGCGTCTAGGACAGCAAACTCACTCATCTATTTCAAACACCCCTAGCTACCTAATCTACCAAAACGCCTCTGTCGAGCATGATGTACAGGTACCGCCTTTGCATGGATTCTTGTCTCTGCAGCCGCATCTGCTGGTTTAATTTGGCGATGAACTCCTCCGCCCTCTGGTTGAGCTCTTCCAAACTCATGGAGGGCTCCCTCTCCAAGGCTACTGAATTTGGGATCTCTCTTTTTTGCTCATTCTCTTGATACAATTGAGAAACAAGAACACAGAGCTGGGCCTTCAAGAAAACCATGGAATGCATCCCACAAGGTGATGGCCGCAATAAAGCACAATTGTTTATAAATGAGGAGAAGTCATAACAAGGAGCAAAGGAAGGATGACAATAAACTTGAGGTTAAAAACAAGTGCTTTCTGAGGAGAAGCCATAACAAGGGCTGATGAAAGGATGTAACGCTTTTAAGTGCTTTACGAAACAAGCCAACTTCAAAGGTTGCCATGCTCTCCACCATGGAGTGCAATACATTAACATTAGCCGTTTATATATTAGTATATAAAAACAATCACTATTTGGTTACTATTTATTGTGGTATAGTGTGGTGTCCTACGCTAAGTATCACGTGGGTTACATAAAACCACTCCCACGCTAATCGGTGGACCTTTCCACTTCAAACCAAGTACAATGTCAAGTGCGTGTCCTATAGCCACACTATGTAGACGTGGGCTTTTAAAGTGGACATGGAAGCTCCTTTGAAAGATGAGCATCTTTCCCCTTTGATTTTAGAGGAAAGATGACCCTCTTGCCCCTTGGAGTTTTTTTGTGAAAGGTACCCACAAGCATATTTTTTAAGTACACGTGTGTTTGTGTTTGGTGATACATTGTTGTCATCTCTTTGAAGTCACTTGGAGCAAACTTTTGTCATATTCATGGAACTTAAGCTCCCCCTCTTCCTCACCTCTTTGTTCACGTGCAAGTGCAAACCACAACTACAAAAAGATGGTTAGGGGAAGTCTTGACTTTGGCTAGTTTCTCTATAAAAAAAGATATATATCGACTATTTTCATAACTAAAATTGCTAAAATCATTTTCAAGGCCAAGCATTTTTTTTGTAGTCCTGGAAACATATTCCTAGCCATTACTTTTCAAGGCCCACCAAAATTTCAACCGATTTTTTAAATCATGAAATGGCTCTTTTCTAGCACTAGTGCAAACACTTTCCAATAATATGCCAGGTACAAAAGGAATCCCCATATGCTCATGCCCTTCGCAATTCAAAAGGATTTTTCAAGAGAAAGTAATTATCATGTATTTTGCACTTTTAATCTTTGACTATTCTCTTATCCATTTAGAACACAAGAGAAAGTAATTATCATGTATTTTTGCACTTTTAATCTTTGACTATTTCTCTATCCAGAACACACACAAGATGCACCATTGTATCTTTGCTCCCATTTAAAATCTCATGATTTATAGGATGCATGGTTAAAATTCAACTTCTTAAAAAATTAAAGATATGTAGTACACTTGGTAGTGATTATAAAGACACATTTATATATGACTAAAGTACTCATATCAAAAACTTAAAAGTTTATTCATGGGGCTTTGTCTCTTACAAAGTTCTTCCCCCCCCCCCCCCCCCCCCCTTCCCTTTCATTATAGCTTTAGTCAAATTTTAAGCTCACATTCGTTTCTCTCATGTAATGCAATACTTATCAATGAACTTAACGAATATCCATGTGTCATAATTTTAAAATATATTATTACTTCACTAGACTTGTTGCACCAATGATCCAACCTCCATTGTGTTCTCTAATTTTTAAATCATTCATTAATTGAAACCTACATGTGGCAAAAATACATGTTCCAATTAATGAATGATTAAAAATTAGAGAACCCAATGATGATTTACCGCTAAAGAACTCTAATCTTCGTCCCCCCTACCACCCCTTCCCTCTTCTCAAGAGTGGCCCCGATCTTTTATTCTAGCATTAGTTAATCTTTAAGTTCCAATTCCTTTCTCTCGTGTAATGCAATAATTATCATTGTACCAAATAAATTTTTATGTTTGATCTTGATAAAAGTAGAAGCAACATGTATTGAACCTTTGTTTTCTTTATGATATATGATGCAAATGTTATATCTAAATTCTACACTTTTCTTCCTGGACTACCTTAAAACATTACTAAAAACATGCATTTTCATTTTTTTGACATTATTATTTTAGCAACCTCATTTGTAGAATAAAAAGGTCAAGATTTGGTCTATAAAATATCTCTACAAAAGAGATAAATTTATAATTGGACTAAAACATGATTTTTTTTTGTTGGCATTATTATCAATACAAGATCTAATTTCTTTATAAGTCAAAATAAGTACACTATAAAGGGAATAAAAAACAATTTTAGACATGATTATCTTTCTTTAACATCTTCTTATGTGTCTTGATATTAGTCTTTTTCTATTAATAGAGAGAAAGAAAAGATCCATATGTATCTTGTCACTTTTTCTTTGGTCAATAACCACACACCACATACACTAGGACATACTTAATCTCACTTGCCATAATATGAGATAACAACATGGTTTATATCAACATTTCCACACAATTGTGAAAACATTAATTAATAGAATGATGTCTCTTGTGATGATCATCATCATTTAGTAGAAAAAGTTTATTTTGTGGCTTTTATAGACTTTTGTAATAATGTCTTAAAAATTTCCATCTAGGGACATACTTTGAGCATAAGAGATTATTTGGGAAAAAAAATATCAACCACCAAAATATTTTACAAATTTAATTTTCCATGCTCATCATTTGGCACTTTTGGGAAAAAAAACTTGCAACTCTTACAAAATTTAAGCATGCTTCAAATACAATAAAAATAAATTTCTACATGCACTAAAGCCATTGGCATCAATGTTTTATCAGTTGAAAAGATACTTTTTTATGATTCTCCTCAAGACAAGGTTATTTTAGCATGCTATGCTATTTTTACTATTTTGAAAATCAGAAATACATGATTGTTTTTAAAACTTTTACCTTATATAGATGCATGCTAACTAAGTATACTCAAGTAGGTTCATGATATTTTGAGTTCTTTTTTCCTTTTCATTTCTTTTACAATTTGTAAACTATCCTTCTAAGATGATGATACTTTTAGACTCGATTACAAGATGTGTTAAAGTCGATATCATAATACTGCCAAGACACTTGCCTTCTTTCCCTTAAATGAGTAACTAAATTTGTACTTCATACATGATATCCCATAAGCATAATGTCCACTAGGAGTATAAATTTTTTTAAAGGCATGAATATACTTATTTGGTAATGAGTTCATATCAATCTTGTGGTTACTTAAGCTTAACTTAAGTTTATTCTGTCGAGTGGTTCCTTGAGCTTAACTTGTAGAGCAATCATTTCTATAAAAAGGTGTCTTAATTTTGTGATTTGTTGTTATTGGGTGGATAACTAGTTGTTGGGAAAAAAGTATACCACAAAACTCACACCCCTCGTCCAAACCATGGATTGGTAAGGTCCCCCACCATGCAATGGTATGCCCTTTACATAAAATGTTGTTAGGCTTTGGCTTTGTGTGTACTAAGGAGGTAGAAAGTGTCTCTTAATTTCATGTTGAAAATCCTCCCAAGTACGACGTTTTATGTCGTCCATTCTTGGTAGCATTCCACCATTAAACAGAATTTTGAATCAAATAATTTACAGTGCACTTCATCTTGTCTTAAATTTCTCTCCTGAAAAAATAGTCATCAAATTGGCTAAGCCAAGGTAAAATAGTGCGTGTGTCTTTCTTTCCATCAAAATTTTGAAAAGAGAAAGCCTTGCATGACTAATGTGAGATTCTTTCCGAGCCGTTTGAGCATCTGAAGTTGCTTTCACAATTCGAAGAATAGAATCCTCATCACTATTGCTTTCAATATCATGCCTGTGCCATTTACGAGATTTCAATTGGTCTTCTAATGCAATTCTATGAGTGCGTTCATTGACCAATTATGCTTGCAACGTAGTGAGTTACTCTTGAATAGATGGGGATGTAGGAAAACTAGCCATAATTGATGAAAAAATAAAAAAAATTGTAAAAGTTTAAAAATACTTATAGTAGTTCCCACTCTTGATAATAATTGTGAAGTTTGTGTAACCCACAAAAAAATAGAAGAGTGATGTGGCTATCCAACACAATCTCCAATTATCCGAAAGTAGCGGTGAAGCGTCAGAAGGTCAATTTATGGAAAAATATTGAGTACGGGAAGATAATTTGAGCTTCAAAAGAGTGAACGATAACAGTCATTTACAAACAGTTCAAAAATACAGTTTCTATAACAATGAACTCATGTCTTTCCACATAGAGAGAGAGAGAGAGAGAGAGAGAGAGAGAGAGAGAGAGAGAGAGAGAGAGAGAGAGAGATTGTATGCATCTTGCTTAGAGCTTCTCCCATCAATTCTTAATAGAAAGAATTCTTGGGGGGGGGAGAGAGAGAGAGAGAGAGAGAGAGAGAGAGAGAGAGAGAGAGAGAGAGAGAGAGAGAGAGAGAGAGATTGTATGCATCTTGCTTAGAGCTTCTCCCATCAATTCTTAATAGAAAGAATTCTTGGGAGAGAGAGAGAGAGAGAGAGAGAGAGAGAGAGAGAGATAGGTACTTATATAGCCTTTGAGTAGAGAGAGGGGTACTTATATAGCCTTTGAGTAGAGAGAGGGGTACTTATATAGCCTTTGAATAGAGAGAAGGGTACTTACAAAGCCTTTGAATAGAGAGAAGGGTACTTACAAAGCCTTTGAATTTATGCTTTATATCCATAAAAATAATATAAGGTATGTTGAATCCTTGTTAATGTTACCTTCATTATCAAGGTCTTAGATTCTTTTCACCATACAAAACTTATAAAAACATAACATTAAGGGGAGATATCTATAGGACCCATATAGAGTGAAGCTTGTGTTGTGGAAGGCGTAATGGGATCAATGAAGGTGATGATGTTTAGGTCAAAGATTGATGTTCTCTTTGGTAGTGCTTGGTTTCTTTACTTTTAGGTTGGCATGTAGGGGGAAGAGGGGTGTGGGAGGCTCAAGAAGGACTATAGAGTCTAGAGGCAGGTAGAGAGTTCAGCTAGATGGAGGAGGAATGAGATAGATTGCTCTCCCCCCTGTCCCTACATAGCTCTCTCTATCTACACCTCTACACTTCTTTGTACTTGTTTTGTATTTCTATATGTTCCCTATACACCTTTACACACATTTATGACTCAAAAAAACTCTCTCTCTCTCTCTCTCTCTCTCTCTCTCTCTCTCTCTCTCTCTCTCTCTCTCTCTCTTTGCATTCCACATATTTTTGCACACCTCTCTTTTGTAACTCTCTTTTTTGTACACCTCTATTGTGTACAAATGGCAACCTCTACACATCTCTTTTGCCTTACCTCTAACATCTCACCTCAATCCCCGTGTCTTTCTTTTATTCTTGCACTTCTCTCTCTTTAAGATTCCTATATAGCGAATAGCTCTAGTTTCTATGTGTCAGTGATTTGATAGAGAACATTCAAGTACCCAAGGCCACCATTATCTAGATTTTAAGATAAGGAAGGGAAATTGGTGCATGTTCACTTTAAAAGCTACCATATATTTCAATAGGTCCGTGTAAGTTACAATGCAGCCTTCATTAAAAACGGAGACACATGGTGGCTACTAAGAGGTACATTTCATCCCCTAGATATCATTGGAAAGGTTGTATCCTTGACTTTTAGGTGGAAAATCATGGGAGAGGCATGTGTATAGAGTAATACCATTATTAAAGCTGGTGCCAAGAAAGAGAGCAAAGGGGGGAGCAAACTATAAGCATGTAATCTGTTTTGGTTAAATTATGTACTTGACTTTATGCATATCTTCTTAGTTTATATATGTTCCTTGTAGTAAAAATTATGTGATAACCATTGGAATGCTTTACATAGGCTTTCAAAGTGTTTGCACACTTATATTTATGTTTTTAGAGTGTTTTCCTACTTATATGTCGATGTTTTTTCATATGAGCTTTCAAAGTGTCTACATGTCTATGTTTTCTTGTAGGCATATTTCCTTCAAGTTGTATACATAATGATGACCTTTGGAATCCTTGGCATTGAAAAGGGCCATTTTGATTAAGAGTTAACCATTTTCTTTTTTCCCCCCCATAACACATATGCTTACCTAGCGTGGATAGGATCTCCCCCCATCCCCATACCCTTAAGATTTCTTTTTTTCCCCCTTTTTTGGGTTTCTTCACTTATACTTACCCACCATGGATGGGACCTCCCCCCTTCACTTTGCCACTAGTTTGGTGCCCACAAGCTTCAAGTTATACCCTCACAATTTATCAAAGGTACTTCTAGACAACAGGATTTGAACCCAAGACCTATACATGGGCTATACATGCACAAGATGAGGGTGTTGTTATATGGTGTCTTGAATTTCAAAATAGCCATAATCTATAAATTACCATATATTTTCGTAGTTCCCTGTAAGTTACCATGCAACCTTCCTTAAATGGAGCACATAGAGGTACCTTTCATACATGATTAGAAAGGTTGAATCTTTAAATTTTAGGTGGAAAGGATGGGCAAGGCATGTGAATAGAGTGAATCTTTAACTTTTAGGTGGAAAGGATGGGCAAGGCATGTGAATAGAGTGATATTATTATTAAAGTTGAAGTCATAAAAGAAAGGAAAGGGGGGAGCAAGTATTTCCCTATGGGTGGTGGAAGTGTACTAGGCACGAGTGGGAACCTTTCATTATTAGGGGAAATTTGAGCCCAAAAAGGGCACTTTTTATTCAGAGTTAACTATTTTTTATTTTTTATTTTTTATTTTTTGTTGGGGCTCCTACATCTATACTCACCTATACAGCTACGCCTATACTCACCCACCCATGGGGATGGGACCTCCCCTTCTCCCCTTAGGTATTAACCAAAAGATATTTGAAGTGGCCCAATAAGATGAGACAAGAGTGCATATTTTATCTTGTTCAAATTTTGTGGGTCGAGGGGACATGAAGTGAAGGTTTCAATTATGGTGCATGGGAGTGGAATGCACCATGTTACAATGAAAGATGATTGGAGCCTTTGAGATTTGGGATAGTATTTAATTTTGCATATCAATGATGGCTTGTGTTGATTGTGAAGCGCCATGAATGTTATCAATAAAACGGTTGCAATGTACTTGGCTGACTGCTTAGTGCCCACCCACAAGCCTCAAGTTATACCCACAATTCACCAAAGGTACTACTTCTAATGCCACCAGGGTTTGAACCCAAGACCTGTATATCCACAGGTTGAATTTCAAATCTACCCTAAGTTAGAGGAGATGACTCTATGAGGACGTTTGCCAGAAGAAAGAGCACTAACGACATCACGCATAAAAAGTGGAACAAGAAAAGGTGCCACAAGAAGCAAGTATACTAAAAGGCCCTTTTTATGGGAATGAGGCTTTTTGCAAAGGTCACAACTAGGTACACGTGTGTCGTGTGCTAATGTACATCTTCTTTTTCAAGCATGTGAATGATTCTCAAAAATATGGGGGGGTTGGGCACGTGTGGAAAGTGATAATACACAAATGATGGACATAATTTAACCTCTATTACGAGAAATGATGGACCGAATTTAATCTCTAATATAATCACAATGGTTTAAGACACTAGTAGTAATCCCACTGTCACGCTCATAATCATCTGCTGTGAAGGCAAATGACAAGCAAAACCGAGAGAAGTTTTAAGAAAGATGGATTGATAAAATAATTAAGAAACAAAACATGAACATGGATCATTGTCTGTGCAGCCGCATCTGCGCTGGTTGAACTGCGGCGCCCTCTCAACTCGTAGAGGGCATCCTCTTCAAGAGGCTACCAGATTCTAGCGGACCAAACCTCTTCCAAGGGGCCTGTAATTTGGCTTTGCTTAGCTCATGAGAGTGGTGGGGGTGGTGGAGGAAGAACGGTTGATCTGTCATTGCTTAGCTCATGAGAGTGGTGGTGGTGGTGGTGGCGGCTTGTCCACCACCACCACCACCACTCTCATGAGCTCCTTTTGGGCGACTTTAATCTCTTCAGCCAAATTTCCCACCATCTTTGCCTGCAACTAACTCTTCATGAATCCCTTGGGCATTTTTTGCAACCTTTTCTACCTTTGATTTGACCCCAACCCTCCTCCTTCTGAGGATCACCATAGGAGGCCAGCTTGTTTACAATTTCAAGCTTATCCACCACTCTTTGTAGCTTTCATTTATCTTTTCCACGATCAGCATGGTTCAATTTTTTTTTTTTTGTGGTTGCAATCATAAAACTATCGTCGTGTATGTAGTTGAGTTCCATCATTGAGACAAGGCCAAGCTTGGAAAAAGACTCTTTGGGTTGGGTGACGCCCAACTTGAGCCTTTGGATAGCTTTATGCTCACCACTATTCTTAATGGGTGGCAAGTGTCAAGTGGTCCCATACAAGTCACTAATCATAAGCTTTTGAAAGTACCACATGGCATTACAGAGTAGATTATTATGAAAACTATAAGGTGACCAAAACACCCTTCTAGATACCTCTCAAGACTTAATTTAAGTGCGTGCCCTTCTAGATACCTCTCAAGACTTAATTTAAGTGCGTGCCCTTTTAGAAGCACAGTGATTTGAGAGCTTATTTCTACGTGGCTTTCCTTATAATTTGAAGCTTTTACTTATTTTCAACATTTTGATGTCACTTGCTCTTTGAATCTTCATAAATGATGAGTCTTTTGGTCCTTTGATTTTGTGTGAAAGGCTGGGTAACCTATTTTTCTTTAGGCGTGCCTTTTTTTTCAATAGTATAATTCATCATCTTTCGTTCCCTTGTGTGTTTTCATTTTGGAGAAGTAGTAGGTTGTTTATGCACATGTCATTCACTCACAAAAGCTTTCATTTTCAATATTCCTCTACTCCTTTATTTTACAGCAGGCATGTACCTTGAAAACTCATGTCATACAATCATGCTTTCTACACTTGTCAAATTTCAAACTTCCTTTTCTTCTTTGATAGAATCTCAAGATCTCAAGGTAAAAGATAATGTTTTTTTTTAATTTTTGATGTGAGAGGGGTATTTACTTCAAATCTCTTTAAATACTTGTTGGGAATGATGATGTGGAACCTGCAAAATCATGCACTTTATACTTTCGTGAAGTGGTCATAGTATCAGGGTTGGAGATTCATACTTTTTACTTTGAAGTCATTTGTTTTTGTGGACAACTAATCATTTGAATCACCTTGATTGTTGTGTCGAGTTGATGATAAAACTGCCTTTTTTGAGTACTCTTATATAAGTTTAACATATGCCTTTTGGTTGAACAAAATGGCTCAAGGGTGTGACTTGTCTAATTTCTCAAAATAAAATTTAGGAAAATAATGTGCTTGGTTAGCATGCAACTATGCATGATACTAGTTGTGACCAAAAAATGTGTATATCCATCATTTTTTCAACCAAAAAAAAGGGAGAGGATGTGCTTCATACTCACATTTGTGAGAAACTATTGCAATGCAATTGAGCATTTGTGAGAACTTATTGCAATGCAATTAAGGTGATGATTTGAGCATATCACACTACTATTGTCTTGTGTGCATTCTTCTTCACAATTTTTTTATCATGAGTTTATTAATTATCTTTGATCCTCCTTAGCCCCACCAATTTAGACTATCAATTCAAAAGTGGGAAAAATTACTCATAAAACAAAGAAATACTCTTCTTTTTGCACTATTCTAGGCCTTTAGCAATGACTGGCCTGAGCCTTGAACCTACCCTATGGAATGACTGTTGAATGGGTGTATGAACTTTGCAAAAAGATGTTATGTATGCATGTAGCTTGTAAAAATTTCTATATGATAGGTCCCGTCAATTATGTAGAGTGCATGTGGGGGACCCTTGACTCCCCCCCACCAATCCATAGTTCCCATGGGGGAGGGGGGTTAGTTTTGTGGTAAACTATTTTCCCAACAACTAGTTATCCACCCAATAATGACAAATTGCAAAATAAGACACCTTTTTATATAGAAATGGTTGCTCTACAAGCTAAGCTCAAGTAACCATTGGATAGTATGAACTTACTTTAAGCTCAAGTAGCCATCGGATAATATCAACTCATTACTAAATAAATATATTCATGCCTAGAAAATAAAAAATATACTCCTAGTGGACATTATACTTATGGGATATCATGTTGTATGAAGTACAAATTTAGTTACTCATTCAAGGGAAACAAGGCAAGTGTCGTATTATGTTATCAACATTAACACTTGTCTTGTAATCGAGCCTAAAAGTGTCTTCATCTTAGAAGGATGATATATAAATTGGTTAAATTAAATGATGATATATAAATTGGTTAAATTAAATGAAAAGGAAAAATGAACTCAAAATTTCATGAACCTTCGTATACTTGGTTAGCATGCATTTATATAAGGTAAAAGTTTTGAAAACAAATCATGTATTTATGATTTTTAAAATAGTAAAAATAGCATAGCATGCTATAATAACCTTGCCTTGAGGAGAATTGTGAAAAAGTATCTTTTCAATTGATAAAATGTTGATTCCAATGGATTAAGTGTAGGTAGAAAATTATTTTTATGGTATTTATAGTGTGCTTAAAATTTTATAAAACTCGCAACTTCTTTCCAAAAAGTGCCCGAATGATGACCATGGAAAATTATATTTTCTAAAATATTTTGGTGGTTGATATTTTTTCCCAACTAATGTCTTGTCCTCAAAGTATATCCCTAGAAGGAATTTGTTTACGACATTATTACAAAAGTCTATAAAAGCCACAAAACAAACCTTAACTGCTAATGATGACGATGATCACAAGAGACATCATTATATTAATTAATGTTTTCAAATCATATGGAAATGTTAATATAAACCATGTTGTTATCTCATATTATGGCATGTGAGGTTAAGTATGTCCTAGTTTATGTGGTGTGTAGTAATTGAGATCTCAAAGGAAAAGTGAGAAGTTACATTTGGATCTTTTATTTCTCTCTATTAATAGACAAAGACTAATATCAAGACATAGAAGAAGACTTTAAAGAAAGACAAACATTTCTTAAAGTATTTTTTATTAACCTCTTATTCCCTATATTTTTGCCGCATGTAGGGGGTTGGACCAATGGTGCAACACAAGTCTAGTGAAGTAATAATAAAATTTAAAATTATGACACATGGATATTACTAGGTTCATTGATAAGTATTGCATTACATGAGAGAAACGAATGGGAGTTTAAAATTTGACTAAAGCTATAATGAAAGGGAAGGAGGGGGGAAGAGTTTTGTAAGAGGCAAAGCCCCATGAATAAACTTTTAAGCTTTTGATGCCACTACTTTAGTCGTATATAAATGTGTCTTTATAAACACTACCAAGTGTACTACATATCTTTATTTTTTTAAGAAATTAAATCTCAACCATGCATCCTATAAATTATGAGATTTTAAATGGGAGTAAAGATAGTGTGATGGTGCATCTTGTGTTTGTAGCATGTAAATTCTAAATGGATAAGAAAATATTCAAAGATTAGAAGTACAAAATACACGAGACTTACTTTCTCTTTAAAATTATTTTTGAACTATGAAGGGCGTGAGCATATGGCGATTCGTTTTTGTACATGGCATATTATTGGAAAGTGTTTGCACCAATGCTAGAAAAGAGCCATTTCGTGACCGAAAAAAATTGGTTGAAATTTTGTCGTGACCGAAAAAATTGGTTGAAATTTTGGTGGGCTTGAAAGTAATGGCTAGGAGTATTTTTCCACGACTAGAAAAAAATCTTGGCCTTGAAAGTAATGGCCAAGATCTTAGCAATTGTAGTTATGAAAATAGTCGATGTATAGTTTTTTTTAAATAGAAAAACTAGCCAAAGTAAATTTTCCCCTTATTTTGAGTGGTACAAGAAAATGTCTTTTTGTGGTCGTGGTTTGCACTTGCGCTTGAACAAAGACGGGGAAGGAAGACGGGGAACTTGAACTGAAGTTCCGTGAAAACGATGAAGGTATGCTTAAAGTGACCTCAAAAAGATGACAACAATGTATGACCAAACACAAAGACACGTGTACTTAAAAAATATGCTTGTGGGTAGCTTTCATGAAAAAAATCCAAGGGGCAAGAGGCTCATCTTTCTTCTAAAATCAAAGGAGCTTCCATGTCCACTTTAAAAGCCCACGTCTAAATTGTGTTGCTATAGGACACGCACTAACATTGTACTTGGTTTGAAGTGGAAAGGTCCACCGATGGTTTTCTGTAACCCACGTGATACTTACCACACCACGCCCCGCCACAATAATACAAACGTATTTATAAATAGTAACCAAATGATGATTGTTTTTATATACTAATATATAAATGGCTAACGTGGAAATCTATTGAACTCCATGGCGAGCATGGCAACCTTTCAAGTTGGCTTGCTTCATAAAACACTTGTTTTTAACCTCAAATTTATTGCCATCCTTCCTTTGCTCCTTATTATGGCTTCTCCTCATTTACAAACAGTTGTGCTTATTGCGTCCATCACCTTGTGGGAGGCATTCCATGGGTTTCTTGAAGGCCCAGCTTCTGTGTTCTTGCTTCTCAATTGTATCATAGTGACCATCATTGCAAGCACAAAATTTGAGCACATCGGTGGACAATACGAAGAAGGCAAGTTCGTTCGTGTGGAACGCTGCAACTCGTATGCTGATAATGTGGGGCATCAAAAGCTCAAAATTCTGAATAAAAATCAGCTCTTGAAAAGCTCAATCAATGATAATTATAATAGAGATGTTTCCGATCAATTGAAACCTGCAATTGCTGCTAAAGATGAGCAAGAGGATATTGATGAAGAAATGAAGGCAGTAACTAGTAGGGGGGAAAACTTAGCCGGAGATCAAACACCGCTTACAAAGAAGATTAAGGTGATCAATGATGGCATGGAGAAGCCACCACCACTCTCAGCTAAGGAAAGCCAAATTGGAGGCTCCTTAGACGAGGTTTGGTCAGCTATCCATGGTGGTGGTGGTGGTGGCGGTGGTGGAATCCAGTGTCAAGAGAATGAGCAAAAAAGAGAGAGCCCAAATTCAGTAGGCTTGGAGAGGGAGCCCTCCGTGAGTTTGGAAGAGCTGAACCAGAGGGCGGATGAGTTCATCGCCAGGTTCAACAAGCAGATGCGGCTGCAGAGACAAGAATCCATGCAAAAGGCGGTACATGCACATGCACATGCTCGACAGAGGCGTTTTGGGTGTTTGAAATAGATGAGTGAGTTTGCTGTTGTAACCAGTTTTTCCTAACAGCACATGCTCGACACAGGCGTTTTGGTAGATCAGGTATAGATGAGTGAGTTTGCTCTTGTTATCAAAATTTATCAGTTTGCTCTTGTTATAATTATCCACCAAGACATGTGAATGCATATCTATCTATCTATCTATCTCTCTCTCTCTCTCTCCAAGGATACGAAAGGATACGAGCACCATATTTTGATGTATGCAAAATATGTTGCTTAATTTTCTTAATTTGTTTGCCTTTGTGTGGGTTTGTGAGCTTAAGCGATGTAGTGTTGGCCCTTTGTTGGGATCAATATATATATATATCTCTCTCTTTTGGGCATCAAACAGTAGTGATGAACAACATGATTGACCTCTTATTTTTTAACAAGTTTCAAGTCATAATAAGATGGCATTGCTTTCCTCCAAAAGAAAAAAGAAAAAAGAAAAAAAAGAAGCAATGCAACGCCTTGCATCAATATCATGCAAGACAAGTGATGCATCTTTTTATCTTTCGTTTTCTCAATTCTTGAACTTGAATGGAAAAATGGGTGGTCTATAGCCATTTTTTCAAAACGAGCATCTAATTGATGTATAATAATAAAAAATAGTCTCTTTTTTGTTTTTGCCTTTGTGGCTTTGTGAGCTCTCAATCCTTAATTGATGTATCATCTTGCCTTTGTGGCTTTGCAAACTTTCAATCTTTAATTGAGGGTTTCACTAAGTATCAAAATTAGTTTGTACATACATTTCTTAATGTTTGCACATTTTCATAAGGTTCAAAGCCAAAACTTGTTTTTTTTTCTCTCCTGTTCTAGAGAATTTCTCTCTTGTAAACTTGACATTTGATTTTTATCATGATTGACTCTTTCTCTCGCCCACTCACACTCTCACTCTTGTCAACCCTCTCTCTCACTCTCTCGACATAGGGACTTACATAACTCTCTCTCTCTCTCTCTCTCTCTCTCTCTCTCTCTCTCTCTCTCTCTCTCTCTCTCTCTCTCGCTCTCTCACATGTATGGGAATGGTGTTGTCTCCATCTATTTGTCTTGCTCATACATCAACTCATACATCAATGGGTCTCAGTCTTGAGAGCACGGCTTTTTGGCTGCTTGCATGAGCTCCATTTCTCGCCCAAAGATGATGTGGGGTGTGGTGGAATTGTATAATATGTGACTAGTCGAGTTGTGGCATTGGGACATCTATCTGGAAAGATCCACACCACCATTAGGGTCAAATAAGGCTCTCCATTATCACCCGCACTATTAATTAGGCAGTATATTGATGAGATCTCAATATTCATTGACAGATTGGGGGGGGGGACGAGATCCAAATAGCTCAGATAGGGGTGCCTATTTTCTTTTTTCTTATATCTAGATGGCATAGTTCTCACTTAGAATTCAATAAATAGGATGTCAAGACATCATGATTTTTTATGATCAAATTGAGAGACCTCAGAGTGAGTCGTTGTAAAACAAAAACATGCTCTACAACACTTCATGTATAAAGTGTATGATTTTGAAGGGTCCACATAATCATTCCCAAGTATTTGAAAGCTTTAAAGAGCTATGAAGCAAGTGCCCACTCTCACATGAAAAAGGGAAAAAATATTTATCTTTACCTTGAGATCTGGATCTTCTATTAAAGAAGAAAAGGGAGTTTGAAATTTGAGTAGTAGTGTAGAAAGCATGATTGTAGGACATGAGTTCATAGTGAAAAGTGGCCCCTAAGATATACATGTGATGCGACATGTTCAACTACATCTTCTCTATATATTAAGGTAGGACTATCCAAATGAAGTGGTCATAGTATTAGGGTTGGAGATTCATACTTTTTACTTTGAAGCCATTTGTTTTTGTGGGTATTTCAATCATGTGGATTGTTGTGTCAAGTTGATGATAAAACTACCTTTTTGAGTACTCTTATATAAGTTTAACATATGCCTTCCAATTGAGAAAAATGGCTCAAGGGTGTGACTTGCGTGATTTCTCAAGATAAAATTTAGGAAAATAATGTGCTTGGTTAGCATGCAACTACGCATGATACTAGTTGTGACCAAAAATTATTTCTCAAGGTAATATTTAGGAAAATAATGTGCTTGGTTAGCATGCAACTACGCATGATTCTAGTTGTGACAAAAAATTGTGTATATCTATCATTTTTCAACCAAAAAAGAGAGAGAATGTGCGTCATACTCACATTTGTGCGAAATTATTGCAAATGTAATTGAGCTGATGATTTGTGCGAAATTATTGCAATGTAATTGAGCTGATGATTTGTGCAAAATTATTGCAATGTAATTGAGCTGATGATTTGTGCAAAATTATTGCAATGTAATTGAGCGCGCGCTGATGATTTGTTCAAAATTATTGGAATGTAATTGAACTGATGATTTGAGCATATCACACTACTATTGTCTTGTGTGCATTCTTCTTTGTGATTTTTTTATCATGAGCTTGATAATGGTCTTTGATCCTCCCTAGCCCACTACCAATTTAGATGGTCAATTTAAAAGTGGCAAAAGACGCTCATAAAACAAAGAAAATAATCTTCTTTTTTGGACTAATCTAGGCCTTTAGCAATGACTAGCTTGAGCCTTGAACCTACCCTATGGAATGACTGTTGAATGGGTACAAGAACTTTGCAAAAACATGTTACGTATGCATGGAGCTAGTAGAAATTTCTATATGATGGAAGTTTATTTCAGGGTTGGATCCAAAAATTAGAGCAAAGGTTAACATGTTTCGTCAAGTAGTTCACCATATGGAGCACCGATCCTTCTTGTAAAGAAGAAAAATGGTACTTATTGTATGTGTGTAGACTACATGGATCTCAACAAGAACACTATCAAGAATAGATTTCCAATTCTTAGAGTTGATGATCTACTTTATAAATTAAGGGGAGCCAGCGTCTTTAGCAAAATTGACCTAAAATCTGAATATCACCAAGTAAGAATGACCAAGCAAGATATCTATAAAACTGGTTTTAAAACTCAGACTAGTCACTTTGAGTTTTTAGTGATGCAATTTGGTCTTACTAATGCTCTTGCGACTTTTAGTTGTATGATGAATAAGATTTTTCTTGGCTTCAAAACTTTGTGGTTGTCTTTTTCGATGATAAATTAGTTTTTAGTAAGTCTAAAGAAAAGCACAAAAATACTTGGAAATTGTATTTAATTTGCTTAAGGAAAATGAACTAAATACATTAATCCCGAAAAGAGTAGAGTGAGATTGAGTATTTAGGACATATAGTTTTTGCTAAGGGTATCCATGTTGATCTCCCAAGAAAATAGAAACTATTGCATCATGGCCGCGCGACCTAAGAATCTTTATAGTTATGATCTTTTCTAGGGTTGTGTAGCTATTATCGCAAGTTTGTCCATAATTTTGCATATAAGGCACATTATCTCACTGAACTTCTCAAGACAACCAAACCTTATGAATGGATAGAAATTCAAGAGAAATCTTTTCTCGCATTAAAATATGCACTTACTCATGCACCTATGTTACAATTACTTGATTTTTCATGTCCCTTCTTTGTGGTTGTAACTGATGCTAGTGGTAAGTGCATTGGTGCTATATTAATTATGCAAGATGGTCATCCTATTACTTTTGAGAGTAAGAAATACTGAAAGTAAGTATAGCACCTATGACAAAGAGTTATATGCAATAGTCTATGCTTTAAAAATTTAGAAACATTATTTGATGGGCTTAGAGTTTCTTATAAAAATTGATCAGCAGAGTATCACCACTTATTTCGGATAGACATATTAAATGGGTAGTGTTTATTCAAAGTTTTTAGCCTATTATTCAATACCAATCTTGTAAAGAAAACGGGATTGCTGACACTTTGAGTAGAAGACCTTCCATTCAAAATACATTTGTGATTGAGAATACATCTTTTGACTCTATGCGTGAGACTTATGGCCAAGACCCTGACTTTAGTGACATTTGGTCTAGATTGAGAGAAAACCATTGGAACCCTTTTGATGAGTATTCCTATGATGATGGATATCTTTTCTTCCAGAAAAGATTATGCATTACTCAACCCTTTAGACATTCTATTCTAGAGGAATTACATCAGCCACCTTATGCGAGGCATCAAGGTATTTCATCTATATTCCAAACCATCTCTGGCGACTTTTATTGGCCTAAAATGAAATATGATGTAGCTAGATTTGTTTCTGAATGTGATGTTTGTCAAAGTACAAGGGTAAGAAACTTCGTTTTCTTATGTCTCACCCTATTCCTAACGCTCCTTGGAAACAGATTTCTATGGATTTTATCACTGGTTTTTCCATGACTGCAAGACATAATGATATGATCTGGACCATATTGATCAATTTTGCAAACATGCATATTTTCTTCCTTTGTAAAAAAAGACTCTTACTGCACATCAAGCTACACACTTGTTTGTTAAACAGATTTTCACACATCATGGTTTACCACAAGTGTTTGTTTCTGATAGAGATTTTAAGATTTGCAGTGATTTTTGGACTACATTGTTTGATAATCTAGGCATTAAATTGAATTCTTTCACTGCATTTCATCATGAATCTAATGGTCAAATTGAAGTAACAAATAGCACAATATTGGATTTACTTCATGTATATGTTTCATCACAACCTAAACAATGGGATAAGTATATCCATATTTTACAATTTGCATACAACAATAACACACCGCATTCATCCATTGTGAATGGTAAAGTTTTACCTACTCCTATCACTCTTTTATCACACACTATTGAAGCTGCAGATCAATTCACCATTGATTTTACTTCTATTCATGATTATGTTTGTAAGGCTATTTCTTACGCACAAGAGAAATACACTAAATAGGCTAATAAGAAATGAAAGCACATGGTTTTTTAAGTAGGTCAATATATTTTTCTTCGTTTTGAAAAGAGATGCCTTTAAAGTGTTGAGACTAACCCTATTGTTAAGTTAGATCCTTGTTTTATGGTCATTTTCAAATTACTCATAAGATTAATGACCTAGCATATAGACTTTCACTTCCTTCTCATTGGAGAATTCATAACTCTTTTCATATCAGTCTTTTGAGACCTTATATAGGGGACCAATCCCTATGTATCCTGTCTATGAGGAAGCACCCAATCTTGTTGACCAAGTAGAAGAACTTCAACCTGAGGCTATTATTGACTATGAGACCACTACTACTTGCACAGGTACTATGTATAATAGATATCTTTTGACATTTAAAAAACATCCTCGCGAAAATGCTAAATGGATGCCTTAGTGGCTTTTCCATGCCCATCCCGACCTCACCCAATCTTACTTTCAAACACATGCTAGTTGATATGATGTAAATGAGGACACTTGCTATCCCGGGCAGCATGGATGTCTTGGTTTGTCCTTCCATCCTTCCTTTGTGGGTTAATTGGGGACGCCTAATTACCACTATGTTCCTAGCATGGCACTTGGGTGATTCTAAATATTCCATGTGTAGGACATATGAAATTAGGGATGGCTAGATCTAAGTGTTAGATTTAATACTTATGTGTTGTTGTGTACTTTTAGCATGTGCTGCTAATTTGTAATATAATTGAATGGACAACCTTGGGTAGGTTGGTGAGATTGACAGGCCTTGTGCTCATAAGCCGGAATGGTTGGACGTGATGGCGGCAATATGGTGTGAGCTATTATCAGGATGGTTCTCACTTTGGTATTTTTAACGTAGTATCTACTACGAAATTTTGTATCGTTGTTGTTGGCCGCCCAATTTTGATGTACTCAGGCGTGGACCTATTGAGTCGACTACTTTTGTTATATTGGGCATGGATTTATTTATTTGCATGTGAATTATCCCTTGGGGTTCTTTTTGGTAATTCTCCTTTAGTGGTTAGATATGAATACTTTACCCAAGCTTGTGTTAAAAGCAACCCCCATTTTTGTAAAGGGCAAGCCCATGCATAAGTGTGCATCTATTTTTGGCTTATAAGCTATTTTATTAATAAAGCATAAATACTCAAGAAGTGCAAGAAGGCCAACACTTCTTGAGGGGGGATAGATTGCACCCAATACTCGCTCATGTGTTTATTTTATTTATGTTTTTATGCTATCTTGCTCATGGTAATAGTTAAAGTTTATATTTTAATCCGTTTGAATAATAAGTGACGTGTCTCCCCAGGATTCTATTTCCTGTCACCCACAATCCAATCCATAGGGAAATCCACAAACCAATTTGTAAATGGGACGAGTATATTTTGCAACACCATTAGAGGGGCAAGTAACCCATTACCCCAATCCTCCATAGGGCACAAAGCAATATACAAGCACACATAGTGTAAGTTAGAGTACCAAATAACTTCAAGGAGGAGAATAGAGAATTCATTGAGGGCTATATATAGCATAGCCAAATATCTCCATATGAGAGAATAAATCCCTCACATTGAATAACTAATCATTCATTGATGACTGTTTGATTCATGGTAGATAAAGAGAAAAAGGCTTCATGATCATCTCTGTAGATCTAAGCACTATACCTTTGATAAAAAGCATTACCATGAGGTAGTTAACCTAGTAGACAATCTGCAAGATATGAATGTAGAAGATATCCATCTATGATATGATATATTCTAATGTGCAATTTGCCTCAAAATCCATATAAGCATGACTTGTATAATTATAAGGCCAAGGCCATAATAGTGTTGCATTCATTGCTTTTACTGGTGCCATGGAACCATGATAAAACTTATTGGTGGTACCAAGGAAATTTTGCAGGGTGGTGGACTCCAACACTGCTCCTAATGCCAAGGCAACCATTAGCCTTACCCATCCCAAAAATTGCCACTCTTTATCTGGCACACAATCTCTTTGCCCACCATATACTGGAACCCATTATTAAGAGGTAGATCACTACATTTGCCATAATAATCTCTTGTATAACCAACCAAACCGGATTCTCCAAGAACCACAGTAGTACAATAGTACTCGATAATGACCTTGAAGAAGATATATTCATAGACCTTGAGCATGAGATATTTTCATCTTATGACTAGCATGGCCCATGTTAAGAGTAATTTGATTCATGTGGACATTCATAAAGAGGCTGCAACCATCGAATTTGCCTCCTAGTTTAAAGCTATTATGTAACAATAAGCGAGAGACATCGATAATGACCTCAATAATTGTTGACTCATTTTTTACCATGTAGCTTAATCAAATTATCAATCTTTATAGTTGTTATTTTTTAAAGCACCAAGAGTAAAATCATGGCATTAAGGTGTTGCTATGCATCAGCATTATGCTAGCAAACTAAAAAAACATCCAAAAAAGCTTGAAAAACCTAAAATCATTTTAAAAAAGTATTTTTCTTTGAAAATTTTACATTGTCGACTAGATTTTGGATCCACATTATCAATTTGAAGTTCGAAGATTAGTGATTAACCAAAGTTGAAAGTGGGTATTAAGGGACAAGCCGTGGTAATGATCTTCATTTCCATATACTTAAGTTGAAAAAAGAGGGTTGTAAATGATACAAATTAAATATTCTTTAACACAAATTAAATATTCTTTGATACAAATAAAATATTCTCTTGTAAGAGGGTATAAAATGGTCTAAAGACGCAAGATGTACCTAAAGAGGTACACAGAGTGCGACACCAACTACTATCTTAAATGCACTTTTGGATCACCAACCACAAATTTGGATCGCTGATTCCTATTAGATTTTAATCGTGGATCCTAGCTCCTCTTGCTACGTATCGCTTTCTACTACTCCCCCCTCCATTATTTGGTGATTTTGGAGCAGTTTCTAGAGCTAGGAGATCCCTTCCCACTCTCCCAAAATTAGGCTATGAGTATTCTGCGTAAAATTTTGACATTTCTCTGATTTTTTAATAATTAATCTTAATTAAGATTTCCTTGGGGTTTAATTATGCTGCTAATGTGCTATGGAGTGATTTATAGTGTCTGGGCAACCATTTCTTGGACCTTCCTTGGGGTTTAATTATGCTGCTAATGTCCTATGTGGTGATGTATAAGCATTAGATCCGATTAGGTAAATCATATAAAGAAAGGGAATGTTTCACTTGATGATCAAGAGTATCAACATAAGGGGTGGGAAGAAGAAAGAGGTGTATCCTAACCATTTACATAAAAGAATATTTTTGGTATATCAATCTGATAGGAGTAAATAGACTCAATGGCACATTCAGTGAAAATCTATGATACATGTATCGGCTGTACTCAATGCGTAAGAGCATGTCCCACAGATGTATTGGAAATGATACCCTGGGATGGGTGTAAAGCCAATCAAATAGCTCCTGCTCCTAGAACAGAAGATTGTGTAGGTTGTAAGAGATGTGAATCTGCTCGTCCAATAGATTTTTTGAGTGTACGCATCTACTTGGGAGCTGAAACTACTCGCAGTATGGGTCTACCTTATTGATTAGCCGGTAGACGTAGAAATAAATTAAGAATTAAGAAAAAATAATTTTCACTTCATTTCGACCTTGGGCGGCCATTTCTTAGAGCTTCCTACTTTTCTCTCTCTTTTTTTCTCTAAATTCTGAAATTAGAGAGCTCTTTCTCTCAAATTAAGTTAAAGGAATTTAATTTGTTAAGATTAACAATTAAGTATAATGATTAGGGTAAGTAGAGGGACTAAGTAAAGTGAAATTATGTGATTAAACTATAATTTAATCAATTCCTTGTTAAAGTTAGGTGGTTTGTAAGAATTTCTCTCGAAAATTATCCCCTTTCTTTATGCTTTCTTAAAATTTCAATTAGCTAAACTCTTTTACACTTACAAGAAGATTAGAGATAATCCAGCTTCTCCTAATCTCTTAAATATAGTGGAGTATTATGTGTTATAGTTATTGTTTTATAGTGTTGAGTTTATGGCTAATTAGGATTAGGATTTTGTTTCTCTTTAAGTTAAAAAAGGTTATTTTATAAGTTGGGATTGAGAGAGGATGAAATAATTATGTGTATTGGGTATAGCCCAAGCCATGGTTTCTCCATCTTGTACTATGAGAGAAGTAGAGGTTGTGCGAGAGTGTAGAAGATTAAAGAGTTTTCATTTCTTCATTAGTAGTAGAGAGCTTGGAGTGTGTGAGTGAAAAGGATTGTCTTCTCTTAATCTAGATCTTGTTGTTCTTATTTACAACTAATTAACAAGTGATGGTAATAAGAATAATGTTAAGTACCATACTTACTCTTTTGAAAATAAATTGTTAAGTAGGTGTGTTAAAGGGAAATTTAAAGAGCATACCAATTACTATAATAATTTTCTTACCACGAAAAGAATGTAAAACAGATTAAGTTTGTTTCCAAAATGTTGCAATGATGTCTTTGTGCAATGGTTATGTTGAAGAAAATAAAATGAAAGCTAATAAAGAGGATTGGGTTAAGAGCGAGCATATAAGATGGCTGAGAATAGCGAGAGAGTTTAAACTCGTCGTGTGGGAAGTGGCAAGTCTAGGGCTTGACTAGCCTTGACTGGGGTCCTTTGCTTTGTCTTGCGTGAGGTTGTTAGTGATCTGGTGGTGTTCAAGCAGAGGCCCATAGGCAAAGCGGCCCCCTGCTGATGATGTGCTCCCTAGTTCAGTTAACCCCATAGTCCAAACATCATGAAGTAAAATAGGACAGAAGGGAATCATATCTTGTTGTTCTTATTTACAACTAGTTAACAAGTGATGGTAATAAGAATAATGTTAAGTACCATACTTACTCTTTTGAAAATAAATTGTTAAGTAGGTGTGTTAAAGGGAAATTTAAAGAGCATACCAATTACTATAATAATTTTCTTACCACGAAAAGAATGTAAAACGGATTAAGTTTGTTTCCAAAATGTTGCAATGATGTCTTTGTGCAATGGTTATGTTGAAGAAAATAAAATGAAAGCTAATAAAGAGGATTGGGTTCAGAGCGAGCATATAAGATGGATGAGAATAGCGAGAGAGTTTAAACTCGTCGTGTGGGAAGTGGCAAGTCTAGGGCTTGACTAGCCTTGACTGGGGTCCTTTGTTTTGTCTTGCATGAGGTTGTTAGTGATCTGGTGGTGTTCAAGCAGAGGCCCATAGGCAAAGCGGCCCCCTGTTGATAATGTGCTCCCTAGTTCAGTTAACCTCATAGTCCAAACATCATGAAGTAAAATAGGACAGAAGGGAATCATGGTGGCCGATGTAATGGCCTACGAATGGGTGGGCCAGATGAGTTCGATGGTTTCCTTTTTGCAAGTTGTTATATGATGATGGAGCTCTTGGAAAAACCTTGCATGAGCATGTGATACAAAATATAGCATACTTGCTTTGTTATTTAATTTTTCCTACTTGTTGTATTCTCTTGTATTACGAGAATGAATGAAATCAATTCTATTAAAAAATTTAATTTTATGTCTATGTGGGTTCTTATGCTATGTGATTACCCCCTTGGGCTCAATAAAATTTTGAGACCCAAGTGGAGACAACCTATGCATGCTAAGTGGAGACAACCTATGCATGCTAAGTGGTCGTGGACCCAAGGGCGAGTGTTATCTCCTTGAAAAGATTAGGAGGGAAAGGGAACTTTTGTATATTAATAGGCATTCCAAGCTTTTTGAGTGATTTTTTATGTGTAAAAGTTTTACTTGAGAGCAATTGTTACCTTTGAAGGGCTATTAATTCAGGTGAATATTTTTATACTCTCTCTATTTTTATGGAATCATGCCTCACCAAGCTAGTGGAGTTGTCCAAGGGGTTGTACATGATGACATCTGAGATCTCTTACATGAAGCACAACTTGGGACATTCCCACATGAAAGCTCCAATGTAGGGAAGACTCTGGGTGAGTGGATATAATCCATGGAGGATTATTTTAACATGGATGGTTGTAATGAAACCAACAAATCAATCATGGGGCTCACCTAAAGCTATGTGGACCAACCAAGGCTTTGTGGGAGTCTACATGTCAAACCCAAGTTAGAGATATTGCCATGCTGACTTCGAGTTAAGAAGATGGATGGCAAATGCTTTCCTCAAATCTCAAAGAAGAGGTAGACCGCTAGATGTGTACCATTCAAAATTTATTAAACTTTCTAAGTATGTAGCTCCCTTGACCGAGGTGCAAACGTCTAAGGCGGTTCATCTTTGTGCTCTAGGCTAAGGCCAAAGAAGAAGCCAAGTGGCAATTGAGCTAAAGAAGCAACTCTCTTGGTTAATTAATCAAGGGTTTATTTAACCTAGCATATTACCTTAGGAAGAAGTGCTCATCTTTCACAAGAAAAGAGATGACACCTTAAGACTCTACATGGATTACAAAGGTCTTAACCAATGTACCATCAAGAAAAAATTTATATTCCCTATATTTGATGAGCTCTTTCATAGGTTACATGGTGCTAAGTACCTCACTAAAGCATACTAGAAATTTAGATATTATCAATTGAGGATTTGAGAGTAAGACATTCCCCCAAAACTACCTTCAATTCTTGCTATGGGCATTAGGTGATGCCTTTTAGGTTAATTAATGCTAATAGACTAATGTCTCATATTTTTCGAGAGATCAGTTCAATGACTTATGCTCATGTTCTTTGATGATATCTTGGTGTATTATTCTAAGGATGAAAAAGAGCATGAAATGCATGTAATGAAGGTTCAAGACACTTTAAGTTAGCATAAGTTGTATGTAAGGAAGAATAAATTTACCTTCTTTATAGACAAAGTTGAGTACCTTAGTCATATAGTTTCAAAGAAAGGGTTGAGTTCAGATCTTACTATTAAGAAAATCAATGTGTGAGAGTGCAACATGAGTAGAGAAAGGGGAGGAGAATGCACATCAGAAAAGGGATACTAAGGGTACATTGGCAAAGGTTAATTTGTATGGTCATTTGTAAAAGGTGAAGTCAAAGGTCAAAAAGGTAGCACATGGAAAGTGCACATGTAGTGTGAGCATTTATGGACACATGGTTGGCACTAGGGTGCACACATCTTGTGAGTTGGGAGCTTCATGAGAGCTATAAAAGGATGTACTTGGATACACTCTAATGCAATGAGATTATGATATTGTGAATCTTAAACCCTGGTTATTGGTTAGGATTAAGATTATCTCTTTACTATTGCTATCTCTCTACAATGAAGGCCATCGGCATCTTCAATCCTCCTTAGACATGTGATTTCTCAACATGGTATCAAAGCATGTTGGGCTAGCTAGGAAGGCATGAGATAGATTTGCATTATTAGGGTTACGTCATCTTGCAAATGAGTGCATTTTCACTAATCCTATCCACTAATCCCTTTCTCCCTCCTAGACCACTAGAGCTTGGAGTTGTTGGTGCTCCTTGCACACTCGATTGTCTTTCACAAAACTTTGTGAGAATCTTGGGCACATCAAGGTCCTACTCATCATTAGAGGGATTGACCCAATCTGCGCTATCCTGCTTGCAAACTGTGCCACCATGTTAACTGCAAAATCGGACCATTTGTCACCTAACAGAAGGAATTAGCTTAATTCCTTTGAGAGGTGTTTGGAGCATAATATGAGCATCTTGCATATCAAATATGAGCTCAATTTATCCATGGTAAGAACCACAACAACAGAAAATACAAGCGGCAAAAATCTCAACACGAAGGTGAAAAATCAAAATGCATACGTATCATCAATACGAATTGAGCTTGTCATTGTCTAATTTAACTCATGTGAGGTATACCTAGCAAGTTTCAAATCATTTGGTGAGCTAATCAAGCTATAATTTACGTTCAAAGCTGGATGCGCTCCAAAATAGCCTCTATTGACAAGCCTCTATCTCACTCATTTCTTGGTGTTTCACTCATTTCTTGGTGTTTTTGGACAAGTGAGAACTCAAATCACAAGCTCTGGAGTTTCTTTACAAGCATATATCATCACATTCAATTTCCCCCTTGATTTGAAGGGTCAATTGTTCACTTGAACATTGATAGTTTTTTGCATAAAACAGTGAGCTTGTTTTTTAGGTTTCATGGTTAATCCCTTGCATTAGCACTAATCTCTTCATTCAAATCACCCTTTTATTGAGATTAGACACTGACCTTGAGTAGTACTCAAGTGTTAAGACCTTCTCAACCCTAAAATGATTACTTCATTTGTGCTTGAACAGTTTAAAAGGGAGTCCTTTCACACATGGCAAGTTAAAATCAAATTTATGTTAATCAAGGATTGGCTATGGGGCATTGTAAATAGAAGGGAAAAATGTCAAGAGGATGAAAGGGATGAAAATAACAAATGGTTAAGCTGGAATGAAAAAGGATTAGCCATCATTGCATTAGGATTGGAAGATGGATTTATTCATCACATTGCTTCACAAGATACATCTAAAGGTGCTTAGGATGAGCTAGAGAAATTGTTTGGGGCAAAGCAAAAGAATTTAAAAATAAGCTTAAAAATACAATTCTTTGGCTTGTACATTAAAGATAGTGAATCACTTTTAGTACACCTTAACAAAATGAAAAGCATAACACAACAATTAGCTGCATTGGGGCCCCAATAGAAGAAGAGGATGCCATAGCCATATTGTTAAAAAGCATGACACTTCAGGAGTATGGCCCCTTGGTGGCTACCTTGAAGAACCTCCCAAATCCAACCATTGTAGGAGTGGAAGTAGCACTCATAGAAGAGGATAAGCACATCAAGTGAGGAGAAAGCACTCTTCTCAAGAGGACCACAACTGAGGACTACATAAGGACCAAGGATTAAGATAACTTGCCATCGTTGTGGAAAATTTGGTCACATATCAAAGGATTTCTAGCATAAAAAGAGAGACAAAGAATCCAATGTAATGTCAAAGAAGAAAGATAGTGATGAGGCCTCCTAGGATGGAGGCAACACTGATCATATCTTCTAGATAATATGAGGAGCATGGCTCCTAACCCCTAGTTGTAACCCCACTCTCCCAGTGTGTAAAGTGTCAAGAAAAAGCCACCATTGTAGCTCATATATAGCAACCTAGAAGGACTGCTCCAACCATATGGGTATGGAGTGTAGGTTAGTTCAATACATGTTAGGTGTCATACCCTCATCACATTGAGGAGAGGTGTTGAGAAAAGCAATGTGTGATGGGGTAACATGGGTAGAGCAAGGGGAGGAGCATGCACATTAGAAAAGGAATAGAAAAGGAATAGACTAAGGGGGCATTGGCAAAGGTTGATTTGTATGGTCATTTGTAAAAGGTGAAGTCAAAGGTCAAAAAGGTAGCACATGGAAAGTGCAAGGAGGCACATGTAGTGTGAGCATTTATGGACACATGGTTGGCATTAGGATGCACACATCTTGTGAGTTGGGAGATCCATGTGAGCCATAAAAGGATGTACTTGGATCAACTCTAATGCAATAAGATTATGATATTATTAACCTTAAATCTTAATTATTAATTAGAATTAAGATTAATCTCTTTACTATTGCCATCTCTCTATAATGAAGGCCGTCACCATCTTCAATCCTCCTTAGCCATATGATTTCTCAACAAAACTTCTTGGGTTTAACGGGATGGTGTTGAATCTTTATAAAAGCTAATTCTAAGATAGTTACACTACTTACTTATTAGCACAAGAAGGAGCTATACTTTAAGTGGTGGTCGCCAGAATGTTAAAGTAGTTTTTGAGAAGCTTAAGGTGTGCTACTTTCTTGTCAACCTATACTAAAGATTCCAAATGTTAATGAACCATTTGAGGTGGTGATGATTGATGCAAGTGATATTACTAAATCAGTGCTATCTTGATGCAACAAGACCATGCAACAAGACCATCCTATTACTTATGAGCTCGAAAGCTTTGGTCACATGAGAATAATTATCCACCCATGGTTTGGAGATGTTGGCTATGGTTCATATACTTAAGCTCTAGAGGCGTTACTTATTAGGAACTAAATTTCAATTGATCATGATCATAAAATCTTGAAGTGAATCTTCTCGCAGCCTGTTCTTAATAATATGAGGCATAGGAGATGGATTGAACTATTTCAAGAGTTTTATTTTAAGATTAAATTCCATCCTCGTAAGGAAAATGTATTAGTTAATTCTCTCAGTCTCATCAAAGTTTTAGTATGGCCATCTCTTTGCCTTCTGATCCTCTTCTAGAGTTAAGGGTCTTCTCAAAAATCAAGATTCTTATTTTTAAGAAGGCTTTACCTTGGAGGATGGGTTCCTATTTTATCATAAAAGGATGTGAATTGCACACAATGAGGAGAAAGAAGATCCTCACATGACAGCCCTTTAGCATGACACCTAGGTTATGCAAGGACCTATGGTTCAGTTAAAAGGAGTTTCTTTTTGCCAAGTTTAAAGAGGGATATAATGAATTATGTAAAGCAACGCCTTTCTTGCCACCAAAAGATCAAAATAGAAAGAGTTAAGCTTCTAGGGACACTTTTCCCTTAGAAATTTCACAAATGAAGTGGGAATGTATCAGTATGGACTTCATCACTGGGTTACCAATTGTGCAAGGTGATACGATTCCATCATGGTTGTGGTAGATAAATTAATTAAGGTATCCCATTTACCTTATAGTTGAGGATACCTTTGCCCATATTGTTATAAGAAAACTAGTAAGACTTCATGGCTTACCTCACCGCATATCATCGGTGGCATGGACAGTAAGTTCACTTCTCGATTTTGGACGAGATCATGGATACTTACTTAGGTAATATGAGTACAGTCTATCATTCAGAGACAGATCGATAGACCAAGAGGGTAAATCAAGTTATTGAAGTTATGCTTAGGGCTTGCAAAACAACAATCAAGAACCTAAGAAATTGTTTAAATTTTGCATATGGTAGAATTTGCTTATAATGCCTCTTGTCATAGAAACTTGGGAATGTCTCCCTTTAAGGCCTTGTATGAGCAATAATGTATTACACCTTTGATTGCTTAAGGAAAATGAACTTTACCTTAATCCCGAAAAGAGTAGTTTCTTCCAGAGTGAGATTGAGTATTTGGGACATATAGTTTCTGCTAAGGGTATCAATGTTGATCCCCCAAGAAAATAGAAACTATTGCATCATGGCCGCGATCTAAGAATCTTCATTAGCTATGATCTTTTCTAGGGTTGTGTACCTATTATCGCAAGTTTGTCCGTAATTTTACATATAAGGCACATTATCTCACTGAACTTCTCAAGACAACCAAACCTTATGAATGGACAGAGCTTCAAGAGAAATCTTTTCTCGCATTAAAATATGCACTTACTCATGCACCTATGTTACAATTGCCTGATTTTTCATGTCCCTTCTTTGTGGATGTAACCGATGCTAGTGGTAAGGGCATTGGTGTTGTATTAACGCGCAAGATGGTCATCCTATTACTTTTGAGAGTAAGAAATTTTATCCTTCTGAAAGTAAGTATAGCACCTATGACAAAGGGTTATCTACAATAGTCGATGCTTTAAAAATTTGGAAACATTATTTGGTGGGCTCAGAGTTTCTTATAAAAATTGATCAACAGAGTATCAAACACTTGCTTTCTTAACCACTTATTTCGTATAGACATATTAAATGGGTAGTCTTTATTCAAAGTTTTCAGCCTATTATTTTCAAATTACTCATAAGATTAATGACCTAGCATATAGACTTTCACTTCCTTCTCATTAGACAATTCATAGCTCTTTTCATATTAGTCTATTGAGACCTTATAGGGGACTAATCCTACACATCCTGTATATGAGGAAGCACCCAATCTTGTTGATGACCAAGTAGAAGAACTTCAACCTGAGGCTATTATTGACCATGAGACCACTACTACTTACACATGTACTATGTAAAATAGATATCTTTTGACATTCAAAAATCATCCTCGTGAAAATGCTAAATGGATGCCTGAGTGGTTTTTCCATGCCTATCCCGACCTCACCCAATCTTACTTTCAAACACGAGCCAGTTGATATGATGTAACTGAGGACACTTACTATCGTGGGTAGCCAGGGATGTCACGGTTTGTCCTTGTCCTTCCATCCTTCTATGGTTAATTGGGGACGCCTATTTTCCACTATGTTCCTAGCATGGTACTTGGGTGATTCTGAATATTCCATGTGTAGGACATATGAAATTAGGAATGGCTGGAACTAAGTGTTGGATTTAATACTTATGTGTTGTTGTGTACTTTTAGTATGTGTTCATAATTTGTAATATGTTTGAATGGACAACCTTGTGTAGGTTGGTGAGATTGACAGGCTTTGTGCCTCGTATAAGCTGAAATGACTGGGACATGGCGGCAATATGGTGTGAGCTATTATCGGGACGGTTCTCACTTTGGTATTTTTTACGTAGTATATATGATATTAAACAATCAAAATGGGTCTCACCCATTGTGATTGTGCCCAAGAAGAATGGAAAACTTAAGAGTATGTGTTGATCTCAAGAAAGTGAATACTACCACGCATAGGGTACACTACCTCTTGCCATATTCAGAACATGTACTCGAACAAGTTACATGCAAGGAGGCTTATAGCTTTTTGGATGGATACTCGGGCTATAATCAAATTTTAATCCCACCTGAGAACCAAGCCAAAACACCCTTTGTCACTAATCATGGTGTACATACTTACAAAGTTATGCCATTCCTAATTTTTAAGTATGGCCGCCCAAGGTGTGAAGGCTAAGAGTCATTTTGTATTCTCACCATTCATTCTCTTATGCAACTAATAGAGTGCTCTTCTTCTCTACTCTCTTGCTCTTTTGTGTGTTTTTCTTGCTTACTTACTTCAATTAGAAGTACTATATGCTCCGTGTGTATGTGTGAGTGGATGTGAGAGAGGGAGATTGAGTGAGAGGAGGGTCAAGCTTCCATTGGAGTGCAGCAGCGATGTTGAAGTGGAGCATGGAGTGTGGCTGCGTGACAACATCATTCCTATGTGAATCCGAACACAAGCATTCATGAGCTGAGTGACACATCTTGCTTATGCAATTATGGGATAGTTTATGGTAGATTAGCTTCTCGATTTAAGATGTTTTATACTCTTGAGTGCGGTTAGGCAAAGCCCCATAACCTTGGCTAGTTCTTGCACTCTTTCTATGGTGCAAGGGCTTTCTAGTCAACATAAAGAAGCACGTGGAACATTATCACAAAGGCCTTAAGAGCAGAGAAGCTTTGCAGATTTTGCACTATGCTTGGAGTCTTAGAGATGGAGTTAAGCTTGAGGGGGAGTGTTGAGATGTCAAGATCAACACGAGGAGAGAGTGTGTGTGTGTGTGCAAGCATGTATGTGTGTGAGAGAGAGTGTGTGTGTGTGTGTGCAAGCATGTATGTGTGTGAGAGAGAGTATATGTGTGTATGTGTGCACGCATATATAAGAGAGAGTGTGTTAAGCTACTAGCTAATGTATACAAAAACAAAGAAGATGGAAATTCTGCCATTTTCGATTTACTTACCCAAATTTCAGTGATTACCAAATCACATCACTCCGATCTCACCTCCTTTTTTGCGTCAAATGGTGCTGATTTATCCAATTTTCTAAAGAAGCATTGTGTGTCCACTCCCTCTACACCGATCATCGCTCACCACAACCAGTAGCATTTTTTACAAGGATCCAGCTGCCCTAGAAGCAGTTTGAAACTTTTAGATGGATATGGGCATCCTAAATGAATCTTGCCTCTTGGAGATGGTCCCCAAAGTCTCCAGGGTTTACCCTTTTCTCCCTCTTAGACAAGTAGAGGTCAAGTCTGCAAGCGTCAACCTTCGGCTACTATGGACTCTTATCAACAAGAGCTTCCTAGCCCCCATGTTGGTTGAAACTTGGATTTTTCTAGCTAATCTCCCAGCCTCAACCTTGGAAGAATGCAGGATGAAGGGGTCCAATATCTAGATAGAGGAGAGCTACTTAAGGCGCTTTTCCTTCTCTATGTCTTTTCTTGATCCTGCTAAATGCTCATCACTTATGGGTATCTACGGACGTACAAAGGGATCTATGGCCTTCACTAAGGCAAGTGTTGATTACTACTCCTAGAGCATTTGGAACATCTACAGACCCTATCTCAAATGTGCCTATAAATTTTTGGATCCAAAGGTGCCTTGCGAATCTAGCATTATTTGGTTCAACCTTGCTATTTGGTTTGTCCTTAATCATCTAGAAAGTTTGTTTCCAGACAAACCAATTGTTTTTCACTTATCCTTACTATGCTCTTGGTTGGGGGGACAAGCTAGGAACTTGGTATTAGTGCAGCTATCCTTTATGTATTTTAGGGATATTATGCTAGACGTCTTAAAAGAACTAAGGAGTGATGAACCAAGCACTATTCTCACAACTTATGGTAGTTTCAGAGGTGTAAAAATCATCTTTGGCCTCCTTAACCCCTGTATTGAGGATGAGTTATCCCCACCTCCTATGAAAAGGCCCTCTCTGGTTCCTAGAACTCCTAAATCTTTTACCTCTTTTCTCACCCCATCTACTTGCTCTAATAACAGTTACAACAAGGGTAAATTTAAATCCTTTACTAGAGGGAGATGTAGGGGTTTGCCTATCAAAAACCTTCAAGAATTCTAATCTATAACCATGGTTTTAGGTGATAATTGGATTGACGGGGAAAAGAACCTTATGTACTACTAATGAACCATCACATGAGTCTTTTATTCATTGCCTCCTTATATCAATAGACTTTTTGATTTTATTTATCCCAAAGATGTGATAATGATTGCTTTTGATTCAGTGTTACATAGTTGTGATATGATTAAAGATTTACGCTTTGGTTGGAAATATACTAACTCGCTCAAGAAATTCCTCACTAAGAATGATTTCCTACGGGATGCTAAGATACCACAATGCTTTTGCATAGAATTCACTAAGTGCTGTAAAAGGACTTTGATGAACTTGGTCTGCATGTATGCACACCTAACCTTGGGATAATCACAAATACCAAAATTAGGAGATTATTGAGTAAAGATTTAAACCATATTCCTCTTGAACCACTTAACCCAAATATGGACATTGCATCACTAATTGATTGCTTAGCTGGCATTGCTAAAAGACTGCAATTGGAGTATAATGTCCATTAGGACATAGCCCAAATTCTTCCATTTATATTTATGGAAAGATTAAAGGGCATTCCACGCAACTGGATAAGGAATCCAACTGGCTGGATAAGGAATCCAATTGGATGACACATGACATCCTAATAGAATTATGCAAGATTACAGATAAATGTATGATTGTTAGGATGGACAAAGCACCCAACAATGTGTCACTTATATGCAAACAACTGGCATATAGGGCGGGCTTGGCAAGGCTGAAAGGTGAAGAGTTTTACTAACTATCGGGCACACCATTTGCTGCTGCACAACATCTTGCTAAAGGGCATATGGCTTTAACAAAATATCACTTCAGAAGGTCGCTATATGGCTTCAGAAGACGGATCCTACATGGGTGAACAAATCTACTTGTAGTTTTCCCTTGACTCTTGATTATTTTAATCTTCAAAATACTTTGCAATGGCTATTTAATAACAATATTATCCAGCTTGGAACTTGCTGCTTCAGGCAAATGAAGGGCATATCTATAGGATTCTCTTGCTCTCCTGTAATGTGTTATCTTTACTTTGCATTTTTTGAGTATTTCTTTGCCACACATGCGAACATTATACACAAAGCAACACTATAAAGGTTATTACACTCTTTCAACTATATGGATGATGTTCTTAGCATCAATAACCTAGAATTTCATCAAATAATAACGGACATTTGCCATATGGCTATGATAAAAATAGAACTGACATCCGTTGAAACACTAATGATTGGAAATGAAACTTTTATGGTTACAACTACATATATTCATCTTGAACTAAATATAAGACCACCCTTTAGAGGACAATTCTAAGTTAGTGACTCTTGGAAAAGGGATAAACTTCCCATTATCCCTAGTGAATTTGTTAAAAGAAAGAGTAATACACTCCATTTAATTATTTACTCTTCTTATGACCCATTTGTGGTGTTCGAAGACTCGATTAAACTCATAAATATATTCTATAATAATGGGCTCAAAAGAAGAATGTTATAAACTTACTGACTAACACTCTAGCCCTAAATAACTACCTAGGACTTAAATTTAATTCATCTTTACTCATCACTCTAGAGAGGCAGTAGGCCCATACTCATGGGGCCTACTGCCTCATTTTGAGTATGGTTCCGAGGTTGGGGTGGGCACACACACACACACTTACTCCATTTGTGCTCATATGACACATGTAATGGCACAAATTGCATAATAGCCTACTTTACTAGGGTTCTTTACTTCTGCAACTCTTTCACAT